>NC_056523.1:104900914-104951926 GCF_019175285.1 Sceloporus undulatus
TGGAACGCATTAGTTATTTTCAATGGGAAAAGCGCTTCGGGTTACGAATTTTTCGGCTTACGAA
Source organism: Sceloporus undulatus (assembly GCF_019175285.1). Taxonomy (NCBI): domain Eukaryota; kingdom Metazoa; phylum Chordata; class Lepidosauria; order Squamata; family Phrynosomatidae; genus Sceloporus; species Sceloporus undulatus. Next base: position 104,900,979 of record NC_056523.1, read on the forward strand.
AGAAATAGCGGAACGAATTAATTTCGTAACCCGGGGTACCAGTGTATTTACCAAAGCTCCCCAACCAATGGGTGGGTGAACTGAGACATATCACAAAAGATACTTGAATCACAAGTCTCTTTTGATTCAAGGCTACTCTACAGTGGTGGCATGTAAATGTGGAAGATGAAGGCCATGACGTGTCCTACATTTATCTTAGATGGATGTGATTGTTGGTAGTGCAGAGAAAGTAGCTGCACTGTAAATGGAGTGATCAACAACTGATCACAACAGAGGTATCACAATCTTCCTGTAGCATGTTAAAATGCATCCAAGACAAGCCATAATGTTATCAATGACTTGTTTTGATTGTGACAAAAAGATGTTGAAATCATTTCTTGAACTAAGTTATTAGAAATGTTGGTTTTGTCATCAGTGACCTGGATTGGGTCAGTCCTTTGATTCACACGAACCTTTAATGTTAACTTGTCAATTTGAATCCTCCTCCTCCTTGCAGCATGGGTCTGGCTGTGTGCGGAGCGCAGTGGAGCACTCAGGGCTAGCAGCAGCCGCCATCTTGGCCACCAGCCTATGCGCTGAGAAGGAGAAGTGACTCAGGAGGGAAGGAGGCAGAACTGAGGTCTAGCTCAGCCAACTATTCCTGCCTTGTTTCGGGCAAATTTTGTCAATCTCCAGTCCTAGAACAAGGCAAGAATTTGGGATTGAAAGGTCTAAAATGCCTAGCCAGGATGGAACATTTTTTAGACCCTCAAATCTGGGAATGTCCTAGCAAAAAACGAGATATGGCAACCCTACATATTGGTAGACCACATTGATTCAGTAAGTCTACTCTAGTCAGGAGTAACAACTGGATTTAGGCATAGCCCACGCATGCATGCCTCTATGGTAGGAGATGAATGTCAGCTCTGGGGATCCCTGGTAGCAGAGATGTCCAGTGGAGACATAAGCACTGGTAGCACCATGGAGCTCTTAGCATTGATCCAGTGGTCTCTCATAGTCTGATGGTCTCATTGTGAGACTGAGGAGAGATTTTGCAACCAGACTGCAGCTTATGTAAGCATTCAGTGTAGAATCCTTGATAGTGCTTGTTCTGACAGTCTTTTGAAATCAGTGGAGCGAAACAGATGGGCAAAAAAAGTGGCTTGAAACTGCCTTTTCTGAAACCACATTGAAACTCCATCAAACACACCGCCAGCTCCCAAGGCAGGTGGAGTGCTCATGTCATGACCACATGATATGGCTTCAAGCCAGGAAGAAGAAAAAAGCTGCTCCTTTTTGAAACAGCTTTTCTCTGCATAAGGTGCCTAAAGGGCACTTTCCTGCTGGCTTCAAGGCATGTATCATCTAAACACCACACCTTCAAGTCAGCCTGAAAGCACCTTTTTTGCCTGTCTGTTTAGCCCCTATGTTATGCATGTGGTCTTCAGAAAGCCAGTAAGGCAGAAGTGGGTAACTTGCATCCTTCAGTCTGATCTTATGTTCTTCGTGGTGAGGTTGATGCTGATTAGATCTCATCTAACAGCTAAAGACCTGCCAAGAAATCAGTTCAGACTTCTCTGAGGAGCCATCTCACCCTCCTTTCACCAGCAACCTGTTAAATAGGGAGGAAGTTGCGTGTGTGTGTATGAGGCAGAGAGAGTGAGACAGAGAGAGAGAAGACAGGGATGAACCAGGGGGTGGGAGAGAGAGACAGAGAAAAGGGGGGGGGTGAGGTGAGTTATTTTAATTCTGGCCCTGTGCGCTACTAGTTTCAGCTCTGTCCACTGCTGGTATGAAGATCAACAAATTATGTCCAAGGGAATATGGGAGAAAACACCTGCCCACTCCTGTGCTAGAATGGTAGATTAGTGATGTTTTTAAAAAAGTAATTCTGAAGGTGGCTTGTGACAGGTAGAATCGTAGAATCATAGAGTTGGAAGAGACCACAAGGGCCATCCAGTCCAACCCCCTGCCATGCAGGAAATCCAAATCAAAGCATCCCCAACAGATGGCCATCTAGCCTCTGCTTAAAGACCTCCAAGGAAGGAGACTCCACTACACTCCGGGGGAGTTTGTTCCACTGTCGAACAGCCCTTACTGTCAGGAAGTTCTTCCTAATGTTGAGGTGGAATCTCTTTTGATGTATCCATTGTTCCGGGTCCTGTTCTCTGGAGCAGCAGAAAACAAGCTTGCTCCCTCCTCAATGTGACATCCTTTCAAATATTTAAACAGGGCTATCATATCACCTCTTAACCTTCTCTTCTCCAGGCTAAACATCCCCAGCTCCCTGAGGTAGATCAATGGTGCTTTGTAAGAAGAATTTCCCATTAAAGTTAATGGAGCATTTTCTCTCTCTCTTAAAGCCTGATAGATGTAAATGCCTTGGTTACATTTTTCAACCTTTACCAAAAAGAAGATGAAGAGGAATTAATTTGACTACAATAAGAACCCTGCAGCAAAATTATTTTTAATATTATTTTGACCGTGGGAAATGAAGTGAACAAAATTAGTTGACCATCATTTGTTTCTGCTTTATAATTGAATACAGGAATATTCTCTGTATGGAGCCATTGGTAGAGAACGGTTGTCTTATCAGAATTTTATAGAAATATTTTGCTGAATTACATTATTGTGGAACTGTTATTTTGTTAATGTTCAGATTAAGATTACATTTTGTTGCTGTGTGCCTTCAATTCATTTTCATCCTATGGTGACCCTAAGGCTAACCAATCATGTGATTTTCTCGGCAAGATTTGTGTAGAGGAGGTTTGCCATTGCCTTCCTCTGAGACTGAGAGTATGTGACAAATCTTGCTAAGAAAATCACATGATAGGTTAGCCTTAGGGTCACCATAGGATGGAAATGACTTGAAGGCACACACCAACAAAATGTAATCTTAATCTGAATATTAACAAAATAACAATCCCACAGTAATGCAAGATCACCCACTAGATTTTATGGCCAAGCTGGGAATCAGATCCTGGTCTCCAGAGTCATAGTCCAACACTCAAATCACTGTGCCATGCTGGCTTTTTGAAGATTAAAATACTGTACTGTTAAACTAACTAGACGTTATGTTACCATTTAGTTTCTAATTCTTGTTTTTTGTCAAGATCTAACATGGTATAGTGGTCTGAGTGTGAAACCAGGATTCCAGGAGACCAGGATTCAAATCACCATAGAAATCCTCTGGGTGACCTTGGTCAAATCATACTTTTCAGCCTTAGAGGAAAATAATGGCAAACTTCCACTAAGATCATTCTTGCCAAGAAACAACTATGAAAGGGTCACCATGTTGAAATTGACTTGAAGGCCCATAATGGAGCAATTTTTAAAAGCTGAAACCCTGAAAAATATGATGGGGAGCGCAAAGGGACCAAGTGAACAGAGGAGACATTTATTCCTCTACATATCTCCCAGGGGACAGGTCACCTGGGAGCAGTATTTATCTTCGTTTGGATTGTTGTTTAGTTGAAGTAAAGTTAGAATCATCAAAGATGCATCAATAACATGGAGAATACATACTAGTATTGTTTGTCTTCTTATCACCTTGTAGCATCTACTAGAGCAAAATGTGATGAGATGTCATTGCATTGCAGATTTCACAATATTTTATTTTATTTATTTGATTTAATTTCTATGCCTCCTTTCTCCCAAAAAGGGACCCAAGGCAGCTCACAAATAAAAATTCTAACAAACGTATTACAAGAAAACAATTAAAAACATCAGTTAAAAACAATATAAAATTACAAATATTAAAACCACAATAAAACCACAGTACCCACCCTATATAACCAACACCCCATGTAAAAACCATCCCATGGTTACACATTAAAAGCTTGCCTGAACAAAATTGTTTTTGCTTGCCAACAAAAGGCAAGCAGAGAGGGAGCCAGCCTAGCCTCCCGAAAAAGGGCATTCCAGAGGGTGGAAGCAACCACCAAGAAGAATCTCTCTTGTGTCCTCACCAGGCAAGCCTGTGATGGTGGTGGGACCAAGAGAAAGTCTTCTCCTGAGGATCTTAGGACGCTATCAGATTCATATGGGGAGATACTATCTCACAAATAGTCTGGACCTAAGCTGTGTAGTTTCATGTAGATGTTAAATAATATGGGGAACAGAACAGAACCCTGAGGGACCCTACAGGCCAAGGGCCAGGGGGACCGAACAGGTCTCCCCAACACCACCTTCTGAGTTCACCTCAGAAAGACTGGAACCACTACATAATGCCCCGAAGTACCATCCCAGAGAGGCAGCTCAGAAGGATACCATGGTCGATGGTATTGAAAGCCATCAAGAGATCCAGGAGAACCAACAGGAACACACTAGCCCTGTCCAATTCTCTAAGGAGGGCATCCACCAAGGAGACCAAAGCTGTTTCTCTCCCATAGCCAAGTCTGAAGCCAGATTGAAATGGATCTAGATAATCCATTTCATCCAGAAACCACTGAAGCTGGGAGGTCACCACTTGCTCCAGAATCTTGCCCAAGAATGGAATATTAGAGACTGGCCGATAGTTATCCAAAATGATGGGCTCCAGGGAAGTCTTTTGCAGTAACGGCCTCACCACAGCCTCTGTTAAACAGGGTGGAAATCTGCCTTGCTGCAGTGAGGCATTCGTCACTCTCCGTACCCACTCATCCTGTCCCCCTCTAGCTGATTTCAGGAGCCAGGAAGGGCAAGGATCTAGTATGCATGTGGTGGCCCTCACTTCTCCAAAGATCCTGTCCACATCATCAGGCTGCATAGACTGAAAAGTATCTAATGAAACAGGACAAGCCAGTCCCAAGAAGACATCCACTGGACCTATTTCAACTACAGCATCCAAGTCAGAGCGGATTTTGTCTGTATCTTTATTATTAAGTATCACGTGGTGAAATGAGAATAGGAGAATTCACAGCACAGTGACATTACTTTACACCACGAGTGGTACTCATATGGCTCTTTAGATGTCATTGGACTGCAACTCCTAGCATTCTTCATCATTCATTATGCAGTCTATGTCTACTGAGAGCTGCAGACCATTACTAACTGATTTCCACTTGTGATTTACGGTTTTAAAGCACAAGATGAAATTGAGGGAGAGAAACACTGCTGTTCTTGGTACTAGCCATGAAGCTAACATCTAGTTACAGAACTGGTTGATAGAAAATGGCATTATTTATGATTACCATTGGACTTTAGCACACGGGGAAAATTGGAAGTTTAAATGGTGAAAATCCCATGAAAATCATGCATTTGTAATTAAGATTTGCACACAACGTTGCGATTAAATCACCATTATCCTGGGAATAACCAGGCAATAAAATGCAACAAATCATTAACAGGGAAATCCTGTGAATGATTTGTTGCTGTCTATTGCCTGGTTATTCTCTGGTTATTCCCAGGATAATGACTCTTTAATTGTGGTGTGTTTGAAAATCTTAATCACTATTTTAATTACGATTACGCTATTTTCACGGGATAATCACTGTTTAAACTCCCAATTTCCCCCCGTGTGATAAAGTCCATTGTCTCTACTTTCACCCCTGTTTCTTGTGTGTACTAACTAGGCAACTTTGGACATTTTGTGTAGAACTTCTTTGAAGGTGCAGCATGACACTATATTTTTTTTTATCTTTTGAGTTTATGTTTACTTATATATTTATTTAAAAGACACACCACTTTTCCATCAGTGGTCATCAAGATTGTAGATTTACAAAAGGAGGACAAGAATTAGTTGTAAAATAAAACCAACTAAGGTCCAAAACATACTGTAGAAATAATCCAGTTTGAGACTGCTCAGTGCTAGGGAATCCTGGGAATTGTAGTTCATTGTGGCACCAGAGCTCTCTTACAGAGAAGGCTAAATGTCTCACAAAACTACAGTTCCCAGAATTCCCTGGCATTGAGCCAGGGAAATTAAAGCTGTCTCAAAGTGGATTATTTCTGCAGTGTGTTTTGGACCTACAACAGAAATAGAAGTTGCATCAGCTGCAACAATCATGCCATAGAATTGCTACTTACTTGTGAAGGTGTCTGTGATTTGGATAAAAGGGTAGTGCTGGAAGGGTAGAATGTCTACTTGAAGTTCAATGTATTATGAATATTGGGAATCATCTCATCTCCATCAGATAAGCAATAGGGATAGATTTGTGAGAGCATTACATATTAAAATTACCATGATTACAAGAAGGTCTTGGCACTGCTGACTGCTTACATCACATCTGAGCAATGGACATGCTCAGAGCAGGGCTTCTGCTCACCATTTCAGTTTCTGAGTACGTTCATAGAGATGTAGTTTGTCCTTCAAATACTCTGTTTGCCCACCATTTAGTAGTTGATTGGTTGAAAACAGTGACATGGCTGTCATATTTTATATATTTACTAGTTGTAGTAGCCAGCATTCCTTTTATATATTTACTAGTTGTAGTAGCCACCATGTGTGTTCATCTGCAGTTACTCTGAAGGATGCATGCCTCTCTCTTTGGGGGCTCAAACATTCCTTACCTTGCTTATCAGTATTGGCTGCCTTGATACTGGACAACATGAAATAAATAATTGCAGAGCCCCAAGTTCCCCCGCCAGTGAATTTTGTTTACCCTGTGTAGTTTATATGTTAAGTCATAGCATCCTAACCATGCTGTCCAAATTTGATGAATCATAGAATCACAGAGTTGGAAGAGACTGCAAGGGACATCCAGTCCAACCCCTTGCCATGCAGGAAATCTAAATCAAAGTTTCCCCGACAGATGGCCATCCAGCCTCTGTTTGAAGACTTCTAAGGAAGGAGACTCCACTACACTCCGAGGGAGTGTGTTCCACTGTCGATCCATTGCTCCAGGTCCTAGGCGCGTTACAGACCACCTGAAAGCGGTGGTCTGCTGGCGCTGCTGGTTGCCGCGTCCGGGAACTGCAGCAGCCAAATCATGCAGTTCCCGGATGTGGCAAAAAGAAGCCTGAAAATGGTGCTTCTTTTTGCGCCCCGGAAGTGGCGCCGCGAAGTGCTAGTTGCGCACTCGCGGTGTCACTTCCAGGATGTGACGTGCGGACACTATGCATCTGCTACATCAAGATGGCGGTGCCCGTGTGGAAGGGTGCCGCCATTTTGTACATACCCAATACGTACTAGGGTTAGGGGCGTCAGGAAGTAACGCCCCTTCCTAACCCTAGTATGTCCTGGGTACGTACTATAGGCGCGTCTGTAACGCGCCCTAGTCTTTGGAGCAGCAGAAAACAAGTCAGCTCTCTCCTCAATATGACATCCCTTCAAGTATTTAAACAGGGCTATAATATCACCCCTTAACCTTCTCTTCTCCACGCTAAACATCCTCAGCTCCCTGAGTCATTCCTCATAGGGCATGGTTTACAGACACCATTTTAGTTGCCCTCCTTTGGACATGCTCCAGTTTCTCAACATCCCTTTTGAATTGTGGTGCCCAGAACTGGACACAATATTCCAGGTGGGGCCTGACCAAAGCAGAATACAGTGGCACTGTTACTTCCCTTGATCTAGACACTATACTTCTATTCCTGCAGCCTAAAATCGCATTGGCCTTGTTAGCTGCTGCATCGCACTGTTGACTCATGTTTAATTTGTGGTCTACTTGGACCCCCAGATCCCTTTCACACGTAGGTGTTTATCAGACAAGCTCTTAAAGAGGTACTATTCCAGTGTGACTCCTCTAGCTGCCTCCTGTTGCATGCTGGGATTGGCAGTTTTAAGGAGGGGTATTTAGAATTCTCAGGCAGAGAAGTTCAGCTCCTTAAAACTGCCAATCCCAGCATGCAACAGGAGGCTGCTAGAGGAGTCACACTGGAATAGTAGCTCTTTAAGAGCATAGTGTGATAAACATCGTAGTCTCATTCAGCCAGGTGTCCCCCATCCTATATCTGTGCATTTCATTCTTCCGCCCTAAGTGCAGTACCTTACATTTCTCCGTGTTGAAATTCATTTTGTTAGCTTCGGCCCAGCTTTCTAATCTATTAAGGTCATTTTGAATTTTGATCCTGTCCTCAGGGGTATCAGCCACTCCTCCTAATTTGGTGTCATCTACAAATTTGATAAGTATGCCCCCAATTCTGTCATCCAAGTCTTTGATAAAGAAGTTGAATAGCACTGGGCACAGGAAAAAACCCTGTGGGACCCCACTGGTCACTTCTCTCCAGTATGAAAAGGAGCCATCGTAGAGTACCCTTTGGGTTCGGCCAGTCAATCAATTACAAATCCATGTAACGGTTACGTTGTCTAGCCCACATTCCACTAGCTTGTTTGCAAGAATGTCATGGGGAACCCTGTCAAAAGCCTTACTGAAATCAAGATACAGTGGTGCCCCGGGATACGAAATGATCGCGTTACGAAATTTCCGGGGTACGAAAAAGTTAGATTGGAAAAAACTGTTCCGGGTTACGATATTTTTTTCGGGTTACGAAATTTATTTCGGCGCGAAATTCAAACGCAAAGCGCGGCTAGCGGCTTTCCAGCGCTAACGGAAAGCCTTTTCGGGTTGCGAAATTATCGGGTTACGAACGGAACGGCGGAACGAATTAATTTCGTAACCCGAGGTAGCACTGTATATTATATCCACAGCATTCCCTTCATCTAACAAGTTGGTAATTTTAGCAAAAAAAAAAAAAAAAGAGAGAGAGAGAGAGAGAGAGATTAGATTTGTCTGGCACGACTTCTTTCTCTGAAACCCATGTTGACTTTTTGTGATTATGGCATTGATTCTAAATGCTCACAGACTCTCTGTTTAATGATCTGCTCCAGAATCTTTCCTGGTATTGATGTCAGACTAACTGGACAATAATTGTTGGGATCCTCTTTTTTTCCCTTTTTGAAGATGGGGACAACATTTGCCCTCCTCCAGTCTAATGGGACTTCTCCTGTTCTCTAGGAGTTCTCAAAGATTATTGCCAATGGCTCCGATATTACTTTTGCCAGTTTTTTTAACACCCTTGGATATAGCTCATCTGGTCCTGGAGACTTAGGGGCCATTCAGACTACCTTTTGTACTGAATTGTAAATGGATTAAAATTCGGAAGTTCCCATTGGCACTGATTTAAACACATCAGAATTAGGGTCATTCACACTCGATCCAGGGCAAATCCTCCTTGGAGTGTTTTTTCCAAAAGTGGATTATTTCCTGTGTCTTTTTGGGAAACTCATTTCATCCCTGCTGCCGGCAAATGTGAACTTGGCCCCGTTCATGATCGGGTCAAGTTCAGGGGAGAGATTTAGGGCAGAAGGAGGGCAGAGGGCGGAACATGCCTCCCCTCTCACAGGCAGCTTTCTCTCTCTCTCTCTCTCTCTTTGTAATTTTATTTTTACAGATTATGCAAATGCTTGTTCTACAGGTTGATACGTATTGATAGAATGTGTCTGCTTGTGCTACATTTCCCTTTCGTTTGCTTGCTGCTGGCACAGCAGGTCACTTTGTAAGTGGCATTTTTTAAAAAATTTTTTTGTGTGTTTGACAGAATATGCGAATGCTTGTGTTTCCTTTTAAATTTAGCAAATTGATACAATGTGTGAATGCTTTTGCTACATATGTATATGTGTATGTAAGGCATTCTCGGGTGGCAATCGGAGGTAAAGCAAAGAAAGAGGATGCAGAGATGGCATTCTGGGGTGAGGTATTATTATTATTATTGTGATGGGAAGAGGATGGCATGGCGGGGAAGCAAGGGCTTTGAAGGTGGCATAGGGCTTGAAGGGAATGGAAGGAAAGAGGTTCCAAAGAGGAGGAAATGCTGGGCTGGAAGTGAAGGGGAAGCTAGAGGCTGGCATTCAGAGGGAAGGCTGAAACCATGACTTTGGGGGAGTCACACTCTCTCATCCTCAGAGTAAAGGCAATGGCAAATCTCCTCGGAACCAATCTTGCCAAGAAAACCCCAGGATGGGGTCGTTTTAGGGTTGCCATAATGTGTAATGACCCAAATACACACAACATACACACACACCTGGAGGTTGTTAAATTTGACAAACTGACAGAATATGTGCACACTGCTGCCAGTTTTTTTAAAAAAAAGAAGGGGGGAAAGCACCCATTCGGTTGGCCAATGGTTGTAGAATATGTCACCTTTGACAAAAACGGAAGTAAATTTGATTGACAACAAAGGAGGCTCCATTTTAAAGCGGTACTGCAAATGTGAAATTCAGAGGGGCAAATTGCATCAGGGAGGGGTGGCGGGGGGGGGGGGGGCTTAGTCCTGATGGAGCTGATGGAGCTGGGCTTGCCTGGCCAACTCCCTCTCAGGCCGGCAGATGGCAGTTGTGGAGGGCGGCGTCTCCTTCCTTCAATAAAAAAATTCAACAAGAACCACTGGCCAACCAGATCTGCCCAGTTCTGTCCTGAACAAATGGGCTAGTGAGAATGGGGCCTAATATTCCTTTAGATTAACCAGGTATTCCTTTACTATCTCTTTGCTTGTTCTGTGCCGAATTTCCCCTATTCTATCCTTTGCTCCATTTTGCTCAGATTGAGCACCCTTTTCTTTTTCTGAGAAGATTGAGGCAAAGAAGGTGTTGCGTAATTCTGCCTTTTCTCTGTCCCCTGTTAGCATTTTGCCATCTTCTCCACGCAGTGGCCCTACCATTTCCTTCTTCTTCCTTTTGCTGCAGACATATCCAAAAAAGTCCTTTTTGTTGTTCTTAACCACTCTAGCAAGCCTGAGTTCATTCTGTGTTTTAGCTTTTGTGACTTTACCCTTACACATGCTCACTATTTGTTTGAATTTCTCTTTGGTTATTTCCTCATTTTTCCATTTCTTATACACATTCCGTTTAAAACTTAGCTTAGTTGAAAGTTCCTTAGTCATCCGTCCTGGTTTCTTGAAATATCTCCCTTTTTTCTTCCTCACTGGAACTGTGAAACTGTTTGAACTCCCTTCTCTTTTAGTATTCCTGACCATGGGAAAACTGAAAGAGAAGGGAGTTCAGGATGGATGGGAGTTTCTCAAAAGGGAGATACTGAAGGCAGAATTTCAAACAATTCCAATGAGGAAGAAAAAAGGGAGATGTCTCAAGAATCCAGGATGGATGAAAAGCTGTCTGTTTTTAGTTGAAACAGAAGCATACCTAGCATATTTGCCACCTGGTGCAGATCATTTTTTATCATCCCACCCCCCAATTATTTTCAGTAGTAATCATGAAATGAAAGAAATAAATGAAACAAATCAAATCCCTCTGTTGCTGCCACCACCACTGTCTGTCCCTTCAGTGTAAAAAGATGGTAGGAAATAAAAAAGAGACTTCTGTGCTTTTCAGATAATCAAGCTATTTCAGCATAAATTTTTGTGAACAAAACCCTACTTGTTCAGATAACATTTTGGGAGGGGCTGGTTAAAACTTTTTTGGCTGTTACTTCTTTTTCTTTATATGATGCATATTGCAGGACATCCTTTGATCAATATGCTTTGCTTGGTTTTGCTGCATCTTTAAATCATCCTTTGTCTGTCAGAGGGTGAGTTCTGAATTCAGAGTTTCTAGGATTTATGTACCATATGAAATCAGAACAGCCTCTATTTTTTACACTCTGTCAATAACTGTAACATAGCACTTTGTCTTAAACCAAAGAGTTTGCCCATTGATGAAATATTGTTTTTGCATATATTTTTATTTCCAAACTTTGTCATTTTGTTTTAAAATTGCAGTAGTGCATTTTGATGCTCTCAATATGTTAAAATGTTATTGAAAACAGCAGCATCTGCAGAAGTGTGAGGGAAATGTAAACATTTCATTTCAAAAAATGGAGATGAACTATGTAAAGATGAGGTTTTGGGGAAAAAATGAATACACTAAATTATCAGAACTCTAACATTATGCATGTTATAAATGCAGAATTCATATAACCACAGGGTGGCATTCCCCCCCCCCCCCGGTTATTTCGGATAGCAGGCAAACCTGGTGTAGGTTCATCATATTTTGAGTTCTAGCAGCATTAACCAGCAGTCTCAGCTATTTCTCCATTGTTTTTGTTGTTGCAGCGGTTTGAGAACTCTGTTTCTTGGACTGTTCTTGAACTCAGTGCCTCAAGCTGGAGTATGAAACATCAACAAAATTAAAGTTGTGTCTTGTTGGAAACAAATGTGACTACCTAAGGTTAAATCTGGGAGGGGAATCATGTAACCCTCCAGTTATTGTTGGACTGCAATCCCCAGCAGTCCTCTCCACTGACAATGCTGTTTAAAGGAGCTGGGGATTACAGTGCAACGACATTTTTTTTTGGGGGGGGGGCTACTTGATATCATAAGATGAATTCTAGGTTAAACTTATCTAGAATAGATCTATTTAAATGAATGGTACTTATTGGGCACAGCCAGGGGCTAGGAATTGCAGGTCAACAATATAATTCCCATCTGTGGCTCCAACTAACTTAACTCCGATTGATTTCAAGGGGTCTGTTCTGTGTAAACTAACATTGTGTCTAACCCCTGTTATGTGATCCAGTAAGCTAAAGCCCCGCTAACCACCGTGTGTCTCTGACTGACTGAAAAAGCAGGGGAGTTATTCACGCCTGGGTCAGACTTTTCTACAATTAATCTAGACAGCGATCATGCACTCTGGGCTGGAACCCAGAGTGACAAACATAGTGCAGGTGTGATCTATTGAGTACAGTGCTTACGGTTCAGTGTCTTATGTATGTGCCTATTAATCAAGACCCTTTTTGTGGCATTTCATAGCTTACAATTAAAAATAGTGATGTGAAAAGAGAAAACTTTTTGCTTCAGACATCACCATTCTGTTACTCTTTGTTGGAACTCTTCACCAAGCTAAATATTTGATGTCATGATTCTCTATATTATCTGTTGCTCCACTAATATTCTCACCAGTCTTTGAATTTTCACATTGTTTTGTCCTGTTGGGACTGAGATTATTTGGACTCAGTAAATAGGATTAAAATGCAGTTGTGCAATGTATGTAAGCCAATTCTAAACGTTTAAATTTCTAAAAGAGTTCTCTTGAGTAGTTTAGGCCTTGGAGTCACCCACAGATAACTATCTAGATTTAAAAGTTATGCAAAAATAAAAATAAAAGTGTTAAATTGCTCCCAACAGAAAGGCCACATTTATTTTCTAAATATCTATACCCTAATGTCAGAAAACACTATTTGTTGCATCTGTTGAAGCACAGTGAATGGGTAGGCATGGTGCACAAGAAGGGGTCCAAATATGTATGCCAAGAAAACAAATTGTTTTATGTTTGTACAGCTGAATCTTTTAGGTTCAGAAAGCATGAAATATTGAAGAATGTGGAGTAGCCTTATGCACTGGCAATGGATCAAAAGTTGATTTTTACCTTCTCATTTTCATTTCTATAAAGCTAGAATATTCAGGTCTTGTTTGGGTGATGCACATTTCACCTCCCATGGTGAATATATTATTTATAATTAATATGTTTTGCAAAACTAAGACCCACCATCTTGAGGGCTCATTTGCAAATACAGTGGACCCTTGTTATACGCTGGGGTTTGGATCCAAGATCACCTGTGTATAACGAAATCCGTGGATGCTCAAGTCCCATTAAATATAATGAAAAAATGGAAAATCAAGGTTTGATATTTGAAATTTATACTTTTTTCGAATGTTTTGAAACCGTATATGCTTGAATCCGTGTATAAGAAATCCATGTATAAGAAGGGCCAACTGTAATAGGCTTCTGTGTTATTAAGTACATCCCTCAGATCTTTCACTACGAAGATGTAGTCATCGGTCTGCTGTGAATATGCATTGTAACACTCATACTATTCCACAACTGTTATTGAGTTGAGTTCATATATAACAGGGATGGGCAACTACAGTTGGTCCAGGGGTCCTAAAACCCTCTGGGGGCCACATTATCTATCCAAAATGCCAATAAAATAGATTTTTCCCCTGTACAATTCTCCAAAATGCCCTCTAGTGGGGCAAAGGCTCCAGAACATGGAGAAAATGCCCCAATGTCCCCTTGAGGGTGTTTGGGGAGCAATTTTAAATACATCCTGTGGGAGAAGGTGCAGTAGAGGGTGGCCCTCCAAGGAGTCCTGTGGCCCCCTAGTTGCCCTAGAGCATTCCAGCTGACAATTCCAAATACCTTTGCTAAATTGCAGAGTCCAGATTTCCATGGTAGTTAAAGTGGAATCTCGGTGCTACAATTTTATCATGTGGATTTGCTCCTTTTTTTTCAGTTATGCAGTGCAAGGAGTGTGTTACAACCTATTAAAAAGATAAACTGCTTCTCCTGAGGGCTTCTGGGAGAGGCAATTATCTCTTCCCACTTTGGGGTTTGAAAAAGAAACAGACAGGGAGGCTGGAAGGCTTAAGGACTGCAAAAAAAAAAAAAAAGCAATCTTTCGGGGGAATAGGCCTTGCCTCTGATGTACATGATGGTTTTGAGAGAGTTTTGGCTCAGGTCACCTCCAAATAACCTCACACTTTAAAAAAGACAGATTAGAACTTATTAGGGACTACATTCAGAAAGAAAATATTGTTTTCATTACATTAAACTGGAAATGACTTTGTAGTTGAGAATGAAGACTGAATAGATTTATTCACTTATGATATTAGAGAAATGAAGAAGAAAACAGTCGGATAATCAAGGAACTCATTGATGGGCTTTAATTAGTCCCCGGCTGGTGGTGTGTGTCTGCACACAGGGTTGTGTTTTACTCCTGCTCACAGCATGTTGTGTTGCATCTTTTATGTCACAAACATTCCTGAGAGCATTTGTTCTTTGAATCCACTTTCAGATTACCCAGCAAGTTTGCCAATGAAAGATTCACCCATGTCAAACTGACATATTTTCCCGATTTACAATAAAAGACACACACCACTCCTCATTTCTATAAACCTCTCAGTCCTTGCACAGGACATTTGTCTGTAGGATGCTGGGTGATGAAAGAAGAAGTAAGTGTACAATTTGCTCAGCAACAAACATATATAGTCTGTCTGCTTTGCACTGTGAAAAAAATGGAGAAATATTTTTCCTGTCATAACAATATTGTGCTTGTTATCTGTCCCCCACCCTGTGCTCTTTGACTACAGGATGAAAAAATGTGGAGATCCTTCCTTCCTTTCCAAAGTGACAGGCATTGTATGTAAAGGATCAGGGATAAAAATTACAACACCACAGTGTACACTGTTAAAATGAAGGGTACTTTATGTCACTCAGGCTTGCTTCATTGGTGACAATCATTTAGAAGCTAAAGCCCTGTATTATGTGGTGAAAGGTTTTTATTAGTATCTCCCATCATCTGTAGGGACTGCTGCATTGAAGGAGACCTTTACCACTTACAATTCATACAATTATATCAATGGCTACCCTCTTATTTCTGCCAATTACTTCTAGACATTGTTGTCAGACTTCCAAAGATCTGTCAGCACTGGAAGAAATGTAGTTTTCTATGCATCCAAAATAAGGAAGAAATTAATTTAAACATATTTTCAGGGAGCATTGCATTTAAGTTATCCATTCCTATGAAGGAACTAGTATCCTATGGCCTGATTCAGCCTTAAAGGGAAACCATGTAGCAAGCATTGGGCTCTTGCATTCACTCCATCACTTTCTTTTACAGTTGTGAAAAGCATTTGCTTTAAACATTTAACAAGTCAAACTCAAGAAACTCTGGTTCCTATTAAAACGATCTCTTCCTGGTGATGCTGTTTCTCTGTGAACGGTAGACTTTAATTAGGATAATAGCATGGGGGAAATATTCCTTTTCCATACCACCTCCCTGATCTTATTCCATTCCAGCTGCCGCTCTGATTCTTTTAAAGCTTCTTGAATGTAATAGATAGGGAATGTACTTAACAGTTTCCATTATTTATCAAGGAATTCTATAGTCTTTGTGACCTCGTATGATGATATTTCATTTAAATTAAATGTAAGCTTCTGTAAACTGCAAGCACCGCTCTGCATAAATAACTCCAAACAACCATGTCTTAGCATAAATTAGATTCCATCCTTTTGAACACACATCATATTCAGATGTCTAAAACAGATAATTACATAGTCAACTGTACAGAAAATATAGCTATGCTTACATTTACAAGCATCACACATGAAAGTTTTTGTACAGTTATTTTTTTTCTGAAGGAAGACTCTTTTTGATCTCACTTGTTGATGTTTTTTTTTAAAAAATAGCAGTGTGTAAAAAAACTTTTTCTGATATAATCATATGCAAGTTTATTTAGGGACTTTATCACATGTGGGAAAATCAGGGGTTTAAAAAGTCATTTTCCCAGGAAGGTTGTTCCCAGGGAGGTTCACGGTAATGATTTGTTGCTTGTCATTCCCTGGTTATTCCCAGGATAAGTCCTCTCTAATCGCAATATGCATGAAAATCTTCACTGTGATCTCAAGACTTTCCGGGAAAAATGACTGTTTAAACCTCCAATTTTTCCCACGTGTGATAAACTTCTAGGACTAAGCCACATTGTATGGGGCTATGTTGTTAAAATTGCCTTCAAGTTGTTTCTGATTTATGATAACCCTAAAGTGAACCTATCATGGGGTTTTCTTGGCAGGTTTCTTCAGAGTGGGTTTATCATTGCCTTCCTCCAAGGCTGAGAGAATGTGATTTGCTCAAGGTTTCCAGTGGGTTTCCATGGTCAAGTTAGGATTCAAACCCTGGTCTCCCAATGTCCTAGTCCAATGCCCAAACCATTACATCATGTTTGCCCTCATACTATGGAATTATGCTTCCCATAAAAAGCACTGCTGACTTTGTAGCAGGAAACAGAAAGCTGACTGCCCATTTCCTTAGACCGAAACCAGGGTGTGTGGGCTTCTACAAGTTACAGCTAAAATAATAATAATAACAACAACAACAACAACAACAACAACAACAACAATATATTTATATTTTCCTGCCTCTCCCAGATGTATCAAGGCGGGATTACAGTCCGCTAAAACACATATATCAGTAATAAAATACATATAAAATACATCAATAAAATACAATTATCTTAAAAGCTAACTCATTGTCAAGTGGTAATGCAGTAGATTCATAGAATGGTCTGAAGGTATCTCTTACATAAGGTCAGGTGGGTAAGCTTACCAGAAGAGATCCATCTTAAGTGCCCTCTTAAACGCCTCCAAGGAGGTAATAAGGCGGATCTCTTCTGGAAGACCGTTCCACAATTTTGGAGCAGCTGCTATGCAGGCTCTCTGGGACGTCGATATGAGCCTAGTTGATTGATGCTCTAATACATTTTCCCCAGTTGTTCTAAGAGTGCAGGGCGGATTGTGTAGGGAGAGGCGTTTCTGCAAGTAACTTGGGCCCAAGCCATGTAGGGCTTTAAAGGTAATAACCAACACCTTATATTGCGCCCAAAAGCTAATCAGCAGCCAGTGAAGAGATTTTAGGACAGATGTTATATGATCAAACCTGGACAAACTGGTGAACAATCTGGCTGCTGCATTTTGAACCAGCTGAAGCTTCCGAACTTGGTACATATGTAGCACCATGTAGAGCTTGTTTTTCAAGTAAAAAAAATAGTAGCTACTTTTTGAGGGCTTAGAACTATTACAGAAACTTCTTAATTTCAGAAGTACTATAAATACTCATGTATAAGTCTAGAAATTTTAGTCAAAAAATTGACCCAAAAAACCTGGATTAATTTATCCCATGGGTCAAGTAATGCGTTTTACCTCTTATTTTTTTTAAAAATGGAACCATCCCCTGGTGAAAGGTGAGAGCTTAATTCCTTCTTGGAGCACCTAAAAGAAGCATCAACTCACTCTACTATCTCATCCATCCAGTGTGAGCACAGTTATGCTTGCTGGAATTTTGTATGTTCTTTGGCATAATTTCCCTTTGCTTCATCCTTTACATCTTTGGTTACATGCTGCAAAATTTTACCCTTGATTTTTCCACGGGTCTTATCAAAATCCATAATTTTGGCCCCCAAACTACCCTCCACTTATACATGAGGTCAACTTATAGTCAAGTGTATACGGTAATTTTACAAATACTTGGGACATTTTTATAGAGTTATGACTGATCAGTGCCTAGCAATATCTACCAGTTGTCTTGAAGATCTTGAGATATGGATCATCACTTTGTCATTCTTACCTTTGACCACAACCAGAAACAAGGATCCTAAAAAGTTTATTTACAGCACAGTGGGATTTCTGAGATGGTAAAATGTCATGAAGATTTAGGGCCTTTTCAAACATGACTTAACAACAATAAAAGCATATATCCCAGCAAAGAACAAAGCGTGTGTCGACATACGGTATGGTTAAATAAATATATGATTATTGAATTAATTTATGTCCTACTTTTCTTTCATATCAGCATCCAAGGTGGCTTAAAGTAATTTAAAAAAAAATACAGCTATAAAGGAAGATCCAGTATAATAGAGTGGTTTGGGTGTTGGACTAGGACCCTGGAGACCAGGGTTTGAATCCCTGCTGAAACATGCAAATCCACTAGGTGATCTCAGGCAAAGCACACTCTCAAAGCCTCAGGAAGACAAAGGCAAACATTCTCTGAACAAATGTTGCCAAGAAGCCCCTCTGATAGGGTCACTATAAGTCAGAAATAACTTCAAGGTACACAACAAGAATATACAGCTATGAAACAAGTATTATAGAAATTCAAAAACAAATAATTAAAAGTGCAGACTTAAACACTTTTAAAAACCTTCTAGGAGGTTCTTGCCTGCCAAAAGAATTGAAATCACTGTAAAGCAGTGCTCCAAGTCACATCCCTGATGGGCTGCCAAGAAGGATGCCATGAACTGTGGTATTGAAAGCTGCTGAGACATACAGGGCTCATTCCCACTGGGGGTATAACCCACTTTCTGATCCGGTTCTGCTCTGCTATATGAAGCGAATCCAAAAGAGCCCTCATTCTCACTACGAAAAGGGACCTTTTGTGGCATTGCTTTTGTTTAGCACATTTGTTATCCCCATTAGTTGGAGCCAGGGAAGATGGAGCAGCCCTTCAGCCGATCAGGCACCGCCTCCCTGGAACTACTTCATAGAATCATAGAATAATAGAGTTGGAAGAGACCGCAAGGGCCATCCATGCAGGAATCCAAATCAAATCATCTTCGACAGATGGCCGAAGCCCTGACCAGACCCTTTACCTCTGGTGACCACAGCCCTGCGAGCTGCCAAGGGGAGGAGCAGGCACCAGCGGGGCTTGACAAGTGGGATGGCAGGGCCGGGGCTCCTCCTGAGATCCCTGCCGGGCACCGTGGGGCATAGAGGAAGAGAGGAAAGCCCCCGAGAAAGCCCTCTCCCCTGTTTCTTTCCCCCTCCCGAGACCCCCACCAGGAACCATGTGGCGTGGAGGAAGGGAGTAAGACCCCTGAGGAAGCCCTCTCCCCCATATCTCCACCCCCCTCAGGGGCCCTCATTGTCTGGACTGCTTTCAGCTCTCTCTCTGGCTCAGAGAAGGAGGAAGGAGTGTGGAGGCGGGGGAAGAGAGCAAGGTAAGAGTGAAGAGGAGGAGGATGGAGACAAGGTCGGGGGACCCAGGAGGAGGAAGAGGAGGTGGACAGATGACAGATTTTTTAAAAAAATAAACTATCACAAAATCAATATATTGCTAAAGCAACTTTTGGGAAGGCAAGTAGTTGCTTTACCAATCTATTGATTTTGCAATAAAGTTTATTTTAAAAAAAAACCTAAAAAGGCAGCACTGGGGTGTCTCTGGGGATGGATGGTAATCACCCCTCTGCTATTTGTCCCTCCCCTCAGAAAGAATCGATTCTGATCTGGCATTCCCGCTTATTGGACACATGTTAGCATCAATTCTCTGAAAAGAACTACAAAAAAACTACTATCAGGATAACCTGGGTTTTTAATGTTTGCCCCGCTGTATTCCAACTGAAATTGATCCAATGAGAATCAGAAGCAATTTCAAGTGGGAATGAGGGTCATATACCCCACATCACAATTCGGTGCAAATTGTAGTGGGAACGACCTCCCAGTAGAGTAATCAGAGACTCACTGCCCTGTCCACTTCCCCATATTATATATATATTGGTCACTCCAAGGTGACCAAAGCTGTTTCTATCCCATAATCAGAACTGAAGCCAGATTGAAATAGATCTAGACATTCCATTTCATCCAGCAACACCTGGATTTGGGAAACCACCAAGCAGTTCAGTACCTTGTCCCCCAAAAATGGATGTTGGAGACTGACCAACAGTTATCTAATGCAGCCAGGTTCAAGAAGGGTGTTGCCCCTTTCAATGATGTTAATATCAGTCATATATCCATCAACCTAGCCCAACAACTTACATCTCCTTTCAGGAAGGGAACTGGTGATAGTTTGCATGTTTAGATAGAAACAGGCTCAGTAGCTAAGGCCTGTATGTTATGTATTTAATATATGTATGTTAATATTTATGAACATATTTTTCTCAATATGTGGAAATCATATCCCAGAATTTGCCTCTTTTAAGGCATACCTTGCTTTTTACATGTTCTGAGGGCCTGCCATGATTTTATCAAGCCATTAGGTGGTGCCCTAAACATGTAAAATAAAACCAGCTGCTGTCTTAATTTTTTGCAGTGGGAGGGAGGTAAAACCAAGCAAGTTACATGCAATTAAGAGTTTATTAATATATTGACTTGGCAGACTTAACATAATATTCTTAGCCATATGATAATTAAATTCATTAGGCCAGGTTTCAAGAGACCTTTGTCTTTGAAGCCTCTGTCAAGATTGTAAAAGGTTGAAGCGTGGATTGAAATTCTTGCATGTCTCATCAGGCTGAAGAGAATCCAAGCAGCTTGGAGTGGGATAACTCTTTGTTGAATATTTTCTGGGGCAAAATGTCTTGCAAACATTTTGAGCTAGAATATTATTTGACTGATTTTGTTGTTGTTACTCAAAACCAAGAGAATTGTGTTGGCCCATAGGAACAAAACAAAACAAAAAAATCTACAAATGGGAAATACCTTTATTTGGACTAGCTGAAGTTCCCAAGAATGTGTACGCTTTTAACTTCTCCAGACTCTTCATCAGTTTAGACTCTACAATAAAGTAAGGGCCTGTGCAAGAAAAATAGAGAAGACCAAAAATTTGGTCAGAGGCTACGGTTATGTGATCTTCATTTAAACTCAGTCCCAAAATGGAGATTGCAGAATCACTGGGAGATCCACATGTATGAGCTTAAATCTTGCATACTGGGATTCATGGTAGGTGAATGTTTAAGAGATCTGCATTTTATTTTAAGTGAAACACAAGTCCACACATTGCCTCTCCATGACATACTGAGTATATTTTAGGATGTTTTAAAGCACATATGGGTATAAATAGAGGCTTTTAAAAAGCTGAATTGTCATTTAGGAGGTTTGTGTGGAGATTTGCTGTTGGGGAGGGAAGGCTAATTTTTTTCTTTCTGCATTCTTAAAAACTACAATGCCCACTGCTGAACAGTTAACATACCCTCCGATATTCATAGATGGATGATACTTACCTGGCAGGGAAGATACCACGATCACAAAGGTGGTTTTCCCAGGGTGAGGCTCATCCATTGTACTCTGGGTGTGCTGACCCTTGCGATTTCCCCAAATGCAGGAAACTCAACTGCATAATTAGTGGTAGTGGGAGGCTGCATTCGCGCTTTTAGTTTTAAAAAAAGAATTAAAAAAAGACGAATGTATGTTCAAACAATAGCAGTGTGGTCAAGATGGCAAAAATTAATGAAGAAGAACACAAAACTAGGAGAGACTGCAGCAGTTTGCTTTTGCCAGAGCCTTCTGGGAAGGGCATAATCTTCCACCTCTTCTTCCCCCACTGAGTTAACTGAGTGAACATTACTTTTGCACTTTCAACTCAGTTTGCAGCAACTGAAGTAAGCCAAGGACCAAGGGGGAAAGTGGGAGAAGGAGGAGACAGAAATGAGAACATTTTAAAAGTAGCTGAAAATGTGACAAGAGGATTATGCAGAAATGTTCCCCACCAAAATAGGATGGCTGGAAGGTGTGTAGTTAAGTTTATAATTAATTAGCTTGTTAAAGTTGCTTTTCAACAAAATTTTTAAAAATTGTTCATATAACTTGTCTAGAAAATTATGAAACCTTTAAGCAAGTCTTAGCCCATCGCAGTTACTCTAGGGATGGAGCCAGAGTGATGCTGTGAAAATGAGAATGTGTTGTTATGTAAATTAAGCAGCAGCTTACCATAATCCTTTCAACTTCATCAGCACTAATAAGAATCATTGACGTCATATTTAACAAATGCACAGTATGAAATTTTGGATACTTTTTTGTTGACTACAGTTATTGCTGGATTGTGTCCCTTTGTGAAGTTAGTACAACTGCTATTGTTTTCAAAGGGGAAGTTGAGGATGTTAAAAGTATAATCTTGTACACTTTTCCTGGGAATAAGCCCCACAGAACTCTATAGGATTTAGGAATAGAGCTGTGCAAATATGTCAAAGCATGATATTTTTATTTCACAGAAGTCTGGCTCCTGTTCAAACTTCTGAAGAGGAAAAACCTCCCACTTTCCCCATCCGGATGCCTGACAGATCATGATGAGTTAATTCAGTGTGAAAAGGCCGTGATTTTACTATACATGCTTTGGGGTGGGGAGGGGGGTGAATCAAACCTTAACTGACATATAGTTCAGTTAGTTCTGTGTGTGTTTGGGGGACATATTGAACTGTATTACTGTATTTCATTTGCACACTACTCAAGGGAGATCCAGTTTGTCAAGGCAGTAAAATGTGCAACAGGACTGAGAGAGAGTCCTGCATTTTGGATGCAAGAAAGAACTTAGATCCATGCTCAAATACAGAGTTCTGCAAGGAACAAAATGTGGAAGAGCAGCCGGTCTTTCCATCCAGCGGATTAAGCGGCATAAGCTTTTCTGGAACATCACTCTTGGCCTGGGAGAGAGCTGCTTGTGACAGCCTCATGCCGTGCTTCTCCTTCTACAACTCATGAAAAAATGAAGGGAGGGGAGAGAATGAACTAGCAATGAGTCCCACCCCCTCCAGGTTGCTTAGCTTTCTCAAAGCTATATTCCTTTAAGATGATGTAATAGTCATTTCCCTGGATGGTTTCTTCCCTGCAC
Source organism: Sceloporus undulatus (assembly GCF_019175285.1). NCBI lineage: Eukaryota > Metazoa > Chordata > Lepidosauria > Squamata > Phrynosomatidae > Sceloporus > Sceloporus undulatus. The sequence continues at coordinate 104,923,964 of NC_056523.1, forward strand.
TGCTGAAACAACAGCATCTGAAACTGCACTGGGAACTGTGGAACCACCCAGCTTAGCAGCAGCCACAGAGCAGTAGCTTGGGTAGGGAAAGCAAGAGCAAGGCAGCTTGCTTGGCTGGGCATCCTTTCAAACTGCTGCAGGCTGCTGCTCTCTCAGCCTGGCTGGGAACATGGGAGGCTCTCAGTCCTTACTGATGGAGAAGGTGCTTCCACTGTGGGATGCTACTGAAATATGTCAGGGCTGGGCTCAGAATCTGGGCTTTCTGCAAGTCATCTAAAGTGAGGTTCTCTTGCTGACATTTGCTCTTCTATTAAAGGATCCTGACTTGGTGGGATTTATGCTCTGCTCTGTTTGTTGTTGTGATTGTTTTGCCTTTTTCTGCCTCAGCTCTTTGCTACACAGCTTCATTTCTCTCCTTCGGTGCCCATTCTGGTTAACTTTCCTCTGTGTGGGTTTAAGTTTTGCCTGGATATTGCCAGATGGTCTCAGCTTCTTTTCTCCGTCTCTTGCCTACTCTGGATATGCTTTTTTCCCTCCCATTTTCAGATTCAATCCCCTTCAGTGCTGATTTGGGGGCTGCTTAGAAAATGTTGCTTTTCTTCACAGGAGCTGCTTGCATCCATGTAACCAAGGTAAGCCTTGATGCTTCTGTGCCCTTCTTTCACTTATTTTAAACTAGATGTATGTAGTAACAAGAAAAGAAATATAAACAAAATGTATGGAGGAAGATAAGTATTCCCTTAAATTATCAGAATGTGTCCAACACCCAACTGTGTGTGTTTTTTTTTTAAAAAACCTCTTTTTTATATAATGCACAGGGGGAATAATTATTTCTTATTTTCTTTTTCAACAGGCTTGTAAATGATGAGAATCATGGATTGATCGTACTGTTTTAGACTTCGATGGAAGATCTCATCCTCTGATTACATTTAGTGAAGTGATCCCACTTTATCATTTAAAACACTTTATCAGTTGTCGTGGTCATCATATCTGGACATTTGAAAAACAAACCCTGCAACTTCCTTTTCATTTTCCATTTCATCCCTTCCCCAGCAGACCTCAGTCTTCTTAAATGTTAGAAGACTTGGGAGAATAGATCGAGGAGCCTTACTTAAATCTTGGATGTGAGTGAGAGTTCTGCCATATCTCGTGGTTGGTTGGTTTAAAAGTACAATGGCCTTGAGTGGAAACTGCAGGACTTACCTCCCTCCTCGAGAGCAAACGACTGCTGCACAATCCTTCCCGGAGGTGATAGAACTGAATGTGGGTGGCCAAGTTTACTTCACTCGCCACTCCACTTTAACAGGCATCCCCCACACCCTGCTTTGGAAAATGTTCACCTCAAAAAGAGAGACAGTCAATGACCTAGCCAAGGATTCCAAGGGAAGGATTTTCATTGACAGAGATGGCTTCTTGTTCCGCTACATCCTGGACTATCTCAGGGATAAGCAGGTGGTCCTGCCTGATCACTTTCCAGAACGAGGACGGCTCAAGAGAGAAGCTGAGTACTTTCAGCTACCGGACTTGGTCAAACTCCTGACTCCTGATGAGATCAAGCAAAGTCCCGATGACTATTGTCATAGTGATTATGAGGAGGTTTCCCAAAGCAGTGACACTAGGATATGCGCCCCATCATCACTTGTTCCCTCAGATCGAAAATGGGGCTTCATTACCATTGGCTACAGGGGGTCCTGTAGCATGGGCAGGGAGACCCAAGCAGATGCCAAGTTCAGGAGAGTCCCAAGGATTTTGGTTTGTGGCAGGATTGCTCTGGTCAAAGAAGTTTTTGGAGAAAGTCTGAATGAGAGCAGAGACCCAGACCGAGCTCCTGATAGATACACCTCCAGGTTCTACTTGAAGTTCAGGCACCTGGAGAGGGCATTTGATATGTTGTCGGAATGCGGATTCCACATGGTTGCCTGCAATTCCTCAGTGACTGCTTCTTTTGTCAATCAGTACACTGATGACAAAGTTTGGTCCAGCTACACGGAGTACGTCTTTTATCGTAAGTACAAGGGGCTTCCCATGTGTCGAGGGTGTGGGGTTCAGTGACCTCAGTATTACCTTGGAGAAGTTTCATGGTGGAAGAACAGGGTACAAAGGGGCTTATGTAGAGCATCTGTCTTTTTAACACACATGGAGGGTGAATTCCATGGTGTGATCTTGGCTAGGTGGCAGCACAGTCTGCCGGAATGTTTCTCTCTCCTTTATTCCATCCTGACATACATATACAGAGAGGCTGTTCTGCCACCTTTTGCTAACTACCCGCTTGATGATCTTATGTGTCTTTTGATTACTCATTGAGTGTAACGTAAGCTCTGAAAAAACACTGCTGACTTAATTACAGAAAATCTTCAGATGTGATTCAATTTGCAAAGGTAATAGATGTTTGGTAATAATCATGTGCCGTCAGCCAAGCCATCTGTCAACAAAGCTGACATGCTCACATGCACAGAAGGAAAGTGAAATCTACTCACTAGAGCTCCTCTCTAGCAGGATTCTTTTATGTAAACAGGACAGGAAGATGGGGGTCTTAAAACAGATAGTGAATGTCTAAGAATCAAGCTTTTGTATCTAGCTATGATTACTCTGATATAAATGTTCCTTTAAATTGTATACTGGCTGGAAGTTCATCAGAGTTTTGGCATCAAATGTTAAATTTTGGTGTGTGTGTGTGTGTGTGATTTTCATCAGGTCACACCAGGATAATTTTTTTGGTCTTATACTATGAGCATACTACCTGATCTTCATTGCAAAGGGCTGCTGTATTTTCTCCTAGATTAATTTTGGAGGGGGACTAAGTTGTCCCATATCACAACCAGAATTCTTTAAAAATGTTCTGTGAAAACAAATATGAAATAGAAACACCTTATCTTGTTAAAGAATTGCCTTCTGCTTTTAAGTGGAAGGCTTATAGTTTTCAAAAGCAGCACAGAAACTCAAAGATGTTTTTAATAAAAAAAGATGTTGACTGTAGTAGTAAATATGAAGACTCATTTTAAGCAATAGGTTGAACATTCAGTTTGTTAAGGTGCATATTTTAGCAGTGTATACGTATACGTGCTTTTAATGTGAATGAATTGATGAATATGCTTTTATGTTAGTTGTCAATTCTTGCCAAAATAATCCAAAGTGACCTGTCTTTCGTAAAAAAAGTAAAGGGAGAAATAATGTAGTACAAACTAGGTGTGGTTGTTATTTATTAGTTATTTGTTTGCTTTGGAGAAATACACATGCAGAAAGTTGGGATTTGAGGGTTGTTTGCCGAGAATATTCAGAATGAAACCATAAATGGATGAAAAAAGAATGTATTGCTGATATTTTGCTGTTCATGTCATCTCTGCTTTACTAATGGACTACCTTTTTTCATCTTTATGTTTGCTGTTGGTGGGGATTTATTTATTTATTTAATGAGCAGAAAGAGGAAAACTTTAAGGTATGGTCTAAACTACCTGTTCTCTTTTTTAAAAAGTGATTCTGTTCATTTCTTTTTCACAAGGTAGGGTGTTTAAATTCTTCCCAAGAAATCCAAGTTAGTAATGTACAACTATACTGGAGGTATGCTACATGGTTCCATTGTAGTTATAAATTGTTATAAATATGGTTGTTTCCCTCTATCTCCAAAATATCTTGATTTTGGAGAAATAAAACAGTATTTTGCCGTTTAGATGTGAAAATTGCTAAAAACAGCTAAAGATTTTTTTAAAAAAAATATTAATGATAATGTGATTGATGGGAACAGTTAGGACAATGTCCAACCTAAGAGAAAGGTGTTCCTCAATGATGAAAGCTTGCTGTTCGTAAGAAAGACAATGGGATCTTCAGTTGTAACACAAGAATTGGGTGATGCAGTCTTCTAACATACCTTGTATTAGCCATTGACAAAGGAGATATAAAGTCGGCCCTTCTTATACACGGATTTCTTATACATGGATTCAAGCATCCATGGTTTGAAAATGTAAAAAAAGTATAAATGTCAAATATCAAACCTTGATTTTCCATTTTTTTAAATAAAGGACATCATTTTGCTATGTCATTAGATTTAATGGGACTTGAGCATCCATGGATTTTGTTATCCATGGGGGATCTTGGAACCACACCCCAGTGTATAACAAGAGTCCACTGTACTAGCATTATGTCTTACAGTGTTGTGTGACATAGCCAATTTGTAGATCAAGCATTTATTCCTTTGAGTACTATGAACATATTAGCGATGGTACTATTCCAATACTTCTGGGTTAGAGTTGGGCTAAAAAAAATCCAACCCAGAGTCCATACATTTAAATGTATTTTGGAACGTCAGACTTCATACACATGTCAAAATCATTCCTTTACTAGCCTACATGTCTTGGAATACCCTATGCATGGCAGAAGTATAATGTCCAGGTAAGGAAAGTATTAATACCACTCTGGTCAGGTTTGGTCAGAACTCACTTGGAATATTGTGTCCAGTTTTAGTCACTACAGGTTAAGAAGGACATAGAAAAGCTGGAGTGTGTTCATAGTATGATAACTGAGATGGTAAAAAGTCTGGAAAACAAGTCCTATGAGGAAGGGTTGAGGGAGTTTAACATGGAGAAAAAAGATTGCAAATTCATATAGGTAGTGTGGGTGTTGTTGTTTGCCTTTAAGTCATTTGTGACATGGTGAGCCTATCACAGGATTTTCTTGGCAGGTTTATTCAGAGAAGATTTGTCATTGCTATCCTCTGAGGCTGAGAGATAATGTGATTTGCCCAGGGTTACCCAGTGGGTTTTCATGGCCAAAAGTATCCAGAGTCATAGTCCGCTCAAACCACTACACCACACTGGCTCTCTAATAATATGGAAGTCTCTTTAAATATCCAAAGGGCTAAAATGTATAAGATGGAATAAGGTTGTATTCTCTTACTTCAAAGACTAGGACCCAAATCAATGGTTTAAAATAACAAGAAAGGAGATTCCTTCCAAATTATAAAGATCTTCCTGATGGTAAATGCTGTTCAACATCTGAAAATGGTGGATTCTCTTGTATTGGCAGCATTAAACAGAATTTGGGTTGCTATCTATCAGGATGCTGATGGGTGGATTCCTGTACTGGGTTGGATTGGATAATGCATCTAATGTACAAATGGGACTGTTCCAGGTTTAAGGAAAATGTACAGTTTGTTAGGAAAGTCCCCAAATTGGCAGGCCATGTATTCAGCTTAACAGAGAGGTATTCAGTGATCTACTATAATTCAGAGAGGACACTTCTCTGTTTAACAGGCTGTCCAAATATGTCCAGGTATAATTTAAAGATTTTTTTTTAAAAAAACTACAAGAAAAGAGGAGCAGCAGCCTGGAATCTGAACTGGTAGATTGAATGGCCATAGAGGTCATCTAGTTTTTAAAAACTAAGGTCCCATCTATATCGCTAGTGGGCAGCTCTGGGAAGCTAGCAAGCTGCACTTGTCCCCCAGGAAAACTTGGAGGACTGTATCCCCCTCACCACCTGCAACCCCCCAACAGAAGCATCATTATTGCTTGCAAATGTCACCAAATGCTCTCTAAGGATTGTGAGGGGTATTTTCCTTATGTTTGTCTCTCAGGACATTTTTGGCCCAGGAGACATTGTCTTTAGCAACAGGAAGCCACTTCCTGTTCAGTTCCTGTTTTGAGAAAAAATGGAATCACTTGGGCATAAAACAGGACAAAAGCGTGGCAAAATGCCCCCAATCCAATCTTTCTTATACCTCTAGGAAATGTCTGATTAATAGTCTCACCCCCTACAAAAGTAATATGCCATTTCCAAGTGAATTCAAGTGATGAAGGGAAGCACAATGCATGTGAGCAGAGGCAAAAGGTTAGCTGAGGGTCCCCAAGGATTTAAATGCCTAACAAACTCTCATGATCATGAATTTATAAGTGAAATAATATGCAATGATTATGTCAGATGCTGCATTATAACGGTTTTAAAAGAAATACTCTGACAATCTACTCTTTGTCACACCCCATGAAATTCCATCTTGCACCTCCTGGGGGTGTGGGCTCCCAGAGTGGGGACCCCTGACTTAGAGGATATTTAAAGGGGCCAGGGGCTACAAAATGACCCTGGCAGATTGTATGCAGGCTTCAGGACACATTTTGTCTCTATCTCTGTCTGTCTGTCTGTCTGTTTTCTATAGAAACATGTTTTAGAACCTCACACCTCTTATATATAAGTCAAGTATGGTGAGATGCATTGTGTTTCTTAATTACTGCTAAGTATTCTGTACATACTTACTAGCACATGGAGATTTTATGCATATCTCTGGCTGCTTCTCGCCTCCTTTTAACCCATGTATTTCCTTTCTGTTTGGCCACTCTACTTCCAAAATACTTTAATGGAACCTTCAACCTCCAGACCTCCAAACAAATGGCTTGTTACTCCACTATTCATTCTTTGTTGCATTATCTTGTTTGATAAGTTTTGGAAGACACTCATAAGAATATAGGCACCTCTACATGCTACGACTCTACTTCTATCTCACCCATGTCTGAAATCTTCTGTGATATGCCTCTTTAGAATATTGCTAAAATTAGCCATGATGTTGTTTTGCCCTTCTCCCATTTTCTCCCATTTAAAATATGCTTCTATATAATAACAGGAAAACAATCTATTAATTACCTGCCACCTGTTCAGTTAACCTGTCCCACTGGAGATTATCACACTGGGGTTATCCTGTCCTTATCCTGTTCCTGTCCCATCTTTCCTGTGCAATCGTGGGAAATACCTTCAGACAACTTCGTGCAGATCCCGTCATTAACCCATTCAAAAAGCACGATTGATTGCGATTGTGCAAAAGACTTTCAGATGATGTCATGCAGATCCTGTCATTACCCCATCATTAACCCATCATTAAAGCAACATTGGCCAGCATTTTGCATGAACAGAACTTCATGTTATTGCAATTCTGCTTTAATGGCAGGATTAGCACTATGATTTAAAGCCTCTCATGCTATCACAATCACGGACGGGTTAATGATGGGATAAGGATGGGGGAGCGATCCCATCTCTATCCTATCTCTGTGTGATAATCTCCATTGAACTGTACATCTCATTTTTATAACTCCTACACACTCATGCCAACATGTTCAGATGCTTGTTTAAGAAGACTGAATAAGAAGAATACTAAAGCAAAGATGGGAATAATGTGGCCCTCCAAATTTTGTAGTAAAGAGAAGCGATTGCTGGAAATGCCAAAAGGGGAGAAAATGGGAGGTGGGGAAACTCTGAGGAAGACTTTTTTCTTAGTTATCTTTGAGGCTAGCATTGTGAGAGCAGTGGTACAGGGACACAGATGTTAGCCTCCAGACTAGGCTCATCACTGAGCTTGAGAGTTTCAGGAAGATCTGTGAATCAATTGTCTCCAAATTGGGATCCTGGAGACAGCTCTTTTTAAGCTATACAGTGCTCCTTCCACATTCGTGGCCTTGAGGTTTGCAGTTTCAATTATTTGTGAGGTCAAGGCCACTAATGCGGGCATTCCTTGTCCTCCTCCCTCCCAGGCTTTTCCTCTTATGAGAAAAAGCCCAGAAGCCAACTCATGTTCCTTTCCTGTTCCTCTCTCCCTCCCACCCTGGAAATGGTTGCCGCAGGGAGGGAGGAGAGGGTTATTCATGTTTTTTTTCATATTCATAGGGATCTTGATCCTCTAACCCCCATAAATGTGGAAGGATGACTGTATTCCTTAGGGTAACCAGCCTCCTTCAATCTATGGTGTTTCCCTGGTGCCTGCTCACCTGCATGAGTCATAACACAAAGGGACATTGACTGAGAGATTCCTGGACTCCAGGGGAGCTCTCTACACTTTTAAGCAGTGTATTCAAATGCTATTTGGTGCCTGAAACAAGGCCAGAACCCCTGAAATATCTTCTGGCAAATTATTATCAAGGCCTCTATGGATGTGATGTGTTGTTTTTTTAATTAAAAATTGGCATGGGGGTTGGAGGTAGTCTGGAGATGCAGTGTAGCATGTCTGTGTGGTGATGGTTGCATGCAGCTTCTGGACCACACTGCCTTAAAGCCTTTTCATTCTTGAAGAAGTTGGCAGATTCTTGGTTTCTAGTCACCCAAAAGGGAATCAAAAGCTCCAGTTGAACTCCAGTCACTAACCTTATTATCCTTTTTTTATTCATATATGAAGCAGTTGTGTGTAGGGAAATGTACTGATATCCCAGGGCCTGGGCTGTTGTGTACCTGTACCTGAGTATCTGTTCCCTGAAAAGAGCAGGTTCAAGGCTCTGGGCTGAGGTTCACCTAGATGTGTCATGTGTTCCTTCTTCTTCAAGAAAGTGCTTTCCATACTTATATAGGGCTCTTGTTGGGGCAACTTGTCTACTTGAACTTAATTCAGCGTTCTCCAACTCCATCCTGAATCTACCAGACTGCCATCCTCCTTAAATTGTGATCAGGGATGGACAGTGGGTGAGGTCCAGGGAACAAGTATAGAAGTGGCTGGCTGTGGCTATGCAATCTACAATGTCAATTATACTTATGATGAAGTAAAGATGTTCTGAGACAGAGTTAAGTCAGCAGAGGGAAAAGAATTTTAAACCTTGGACCTTGGACTGAAACTACAAGTTTTTGTAAAGGTCTCACAAAATTGTCACATTATCTGCCTTGGAGTATCAGTGTCCAAGAGTAATTCTGAAGGTTTGAGGTTTTGCTAATCATCCCACAGTTTCTTCCTGTAACCACCAGTGTGCAAATCCTAAAGTCAAATTGAATACAGGATGGTAGAATTCAGAGACGTACCCATGTTAGTCTAGAATGTCAGAAAGCAAAAGAATATTGTAGCATAAGCTTCCGTATACTTGGCCTACTTTCCCAGATATGTTTGAGGAAATAGATCAAGTTTACAAAAGCAAATGCTACATCTTTCCCACAGTTAGTCTCAAGGGTGCTACAAGATTTTTTTGCATATAGATAAAATGGATTGTTGATTAAAGTCCATTAAATGAGATTTAAGTTTTTTGACAAAGGACAAAGGTCATCTTTGGGGGTATTTTAACAGGCCATCTCCTGGGAGTGCTTTAGTTTTATATTCCTGCATGATAAGGGGTTGGATTAGATGACACTTGTGGTTCCTTCCAACTGTGATTTAGTGGTTCTCTAAAATGAGTGAAGTGCTCATAAATGTCTGAGTAATGCCTGGTAGAGATTTCTGTCATTTCAAAAAGTGTACCTTTTAAAAAATTATTATTATGGACTTTTTCTCTACTCCTTCAATGTATTCCTCGGTTAAAAACAACTTAATCAAAACCCCAAATACAAATTTACTTTATGAAACAGCAGGTGAACTGAGCATATGCTCTAGTTATTAAAAATATTTGCCACTTTCCTAGGATACAGTATAGGAATACAGCAATTATATGGGCATAATAATTCTCCTGTTGGATGTTCTAAGGTAAGAATATTGACAATCCATATTGATAGTGTAAAGAGTGGCCAGAGCCCCTTGACATCAAAATTCCAAACTTCCTTTAAAAATAACAACTCTGAGGAGCTATAAAACTGACAGCTGGTTTTCCAGTGGGACATTCCAGCTTCTTTGCAGCTGCATAGCCATAATTATTTAATTAGAGCTGCCAACTGTGCCTATATAAGCATTAATTCATCAAGCTGTTGTGCTTGGGTTAATGGGCCGAAACAGTGGGAGGTCTTCTAATACAACTAGTTAGCTACATGCAGAGATGTTCTTTGCTGATCAGCTTATGTATCTCCTGTCCAAGTGCAAGGGGAATATGGAAGTCTTACTGAAAGGTTTTTTAAAGATGTTGAGGCAAACTGCTGTAATGAATGTTTCAAATCCTAAATTTATTAAACCATCAGTGAGATTATTCTTATTTTTAAGCCAAAAATCTTGTTTGAGTCTATTTAAAAGTTTCCAGATAGATTAAAAGAAAGGAAAAATGAGGAAAGATGGATATTCCCTTGACAAACTGAACGTGATAGTGTCAGAGCATCCAACAACTCAAAGGAGCGGTATAGATAGCATATACAGCCTCCCTTTTATGGACAATATATGTAGGCAGTTTCTAATGGGAGATTTATATTCACTTGCAGTTGCAGGAGGCACTGAAGGCAACCAGCACAGCAAAATTATTTCTGTTTGCTGGGTGTGTAGGGATTGGAGCTGCAGAGGAAAAACAGGACCAGATGACAATGCAACGTGTGTGTTCCATGCATCTGGGCTGTGCTCCAGCTTAAACTAGGCCAGCACAAGAGGGAATTGAGAGGTAGGCTGTGTCTGTGTGTATGCTGGGTCCATTATTTAACAGATCCAGGGATTACAGGCTCTTTGTGAGGTGCTCTGCTGGAAGAAAATGTGCAGAAGGGATGAGTTGCCATTCAAAATAGATCCTAGGCTCTGGCTCTCTTCTGGGGCTTTGTATCTTTCTTCCCTGTCACCCAAAGTTTAGCTGGAAATATGGATGAGAAGACATGTACCTTAAAGCTACCCCCCTCTCTCTTCTCTTGTCTTTACTTCCACCCTTCTCTAGGCTGTGCACTTACGTATTCAGGGCACAGCTAGTCAGTTGGGCATTTAGAGATGACAAAATAGCTTTTTCTAGGTGCATGGTAGCTCCCAGCCAAGGTAGCCAGCTTGCTTGTGCTCTCATTTAACAAAACTGGATTATTGTGAGGCTGTGGGGTTGATGGTAGAGACAGCTCCAGATTCAAGAGGCCCCTGGTAAAGTGCCTTCTGATGGATCCCTGATGGATTTCTGCATCAGTGGCACTAGTATAACATACTCTCTAACTGGTCCAGTTTGGCAGGGACAGTCCTGATTAATCCTCAGTCATCTCACTTTGTCAACTGCTGTTAAAATAGCTCAATTTATGTTTCCTCCTCTCACTTTCTCCTCCACTTATTTCAATTGCTTATTTCAATTTTTTCAAGCTGAGTTCTAAGTGCAAAAGTAGTTGGCACTCATTTAGGAGAGACCTTCGTGGTAGACTCAGGCAAAAGCAAACTGCTATAGGCTAGCCTCTCCTAGCATGTGTGATCTTCTTCACTAACAATGGTTGCCATCTTGACCACATGCTGATGTTGCTTGGCCACACATGTCCCAGTTTTCATCTCTGGAAATATTAGCAGCTGTAGTATCAAAATAGTGTTTTCAGCAGCATTGGGTGTAACTATGATTTTTAATTTCTCACAACACCCTGGAATGTTGCTACGCAGAGAGTGTTATGAGAGATAAAAATGGGACTTACAGATAGCCTTGAACAGCACAGCACTAGATAAGTATCTGCTGTGTGTGACAAGCATTTCCGCCCCTAATATGTCAGGGATCAGTACCATCTTGTATCCATTGGCTACAGCAGTTTCTTTCTTTCATGGAAATTATCCAGGGAGCAGAAGCCAACTCACAAACCACCATTGGTTCCAAGATTCCAACATTTTTCAGATCATTGGGCTAGGCAAAACTGAAGACAGGCCAAGGCCAGATGTCAGTTGTTAAGCCTTCTGAGGTCCCACAAACTGCCCAAGGATTTTTGGCAAAAATGCATATTAATAATGATATTGCAGGCTTCTTCACTGGACTTCGTATTATTGTAGAGGAGTACCTTTCTTTTTTGTGTTTCTCTCTAACTGTAAAATGTAATAGTATTTATTGTTTTCACACACACCTCTGGCATTCTCTTTTTGCTCATGTTTTCCAGCACGTTTCTTTCACACTTTGTGCCATGGGAATTTTTTCACCCCTCCCTTCTCTACCTCTGTCTGCCTCTCATATCTATCTATCTATCTATCTAGCTAGCTAGCTAGCTAATCTATATCTATATATATATTTAATTAATCTGATTTCCATATTTTCCATATTTACAAAGTGTGTACTACATATCCATGATCGATACATTGTAATATTTACACATTGTTTGAGACATTTCGAACAATCCAACCACCCACATATAGATATTCAGGTATAACATTTCCTATCCATATCCAGTGTTATTTCCTTGTTATATTATATATTATTCATCCTTATATCTTCAGTAAATGAGTTCAAGAAGCATACACTTAATTTTTACTTAAGAGCTTAATTCAATAATTCTTGTTTTATATCCCATGTTTTAATCCAATATCTTTTAACCAAGTCTCATTCTGTTTCTCTTTTTGCTTTCGATTCATTGTTGATTAATGCTGATAATATATCCATATCTTTAAATTCTATAACTTTCCGTAGCCAATCTTCTACTTTGAGTATGTTATCCAATTTCCAATTTTTTGTGAGTAATATTCTAGCAGTTGTAATTAGATAGAGTATAATTGTCCAATGTCTTTTTTCTAATATTTATCCCATGTAAGCTGTCATATTTAACAAGTACAACTCTGGGGTTATAGGGTATTTTATCCCCAACATTTCTTGTATGTTCTTATGTATGTTATACCAAAATTTCTTGACTCTTTGGCAGGACCATCACATGTGAAAATATTTCATTTACCTGCCTGCAGAACAGATGCCACTCCCCTTACAGGTTGGCCAGGGTGGCCTTACAGGTCTTTTGCCTTTTACCCCCTTGTTTTCTCTTTCTTTGTTTTATTTTCCATTTCTCTTTCGCATCTCCTTTGAAAAAGGAGACAAGAGAGACTTTGTGGTACTGTATTGTTTTGTTTTGTGGCCTCACACAGTGCTGTTATAGGATAATTCTGATGTCCCAAAAGGAGAGGGGGAACCACAGGAAAAAAAGAAGAGAGACAGTGTCAGGTGGTGGGCATGTGCTTCCAGTTTCACAGCCCTCTTTCCCTTGGATAATTACTGTATAGTGACAGACTTGAGAGACATAGCCATGTTAGTCTAAAATATCAGTATGCAAAGGGATCCTGTAGCATCTTTGAGACTAGCTGTGCAAAAGATGTTGTAGCATGACCTTTTATAGACTTGCTCTTCACCGTCAGACGCAGATGTATAGGGGCATTAAGGGATACCTCAAAACCAAACAAACAAGAATCCAGGTTCCCTATACAACCTCCCTCCCCCACGAAACAGCTCAGGTTACTCCCTCCTTCCCAGATAGACTACCAACACTCCTTGCTTTCTTTTTTCAGCAAATTTTGCATTCCTTACACATGAAATATACAAAAACATATTTATAGACATCTAAAGGAAAAGCAGTACTACGCAAATACACCCCCCCCCCCAAATGCGGTGGGTGGATCTTTATGGCTCAACCAAAGAAAATCACTCTGAAAAAGGGTGGGATTTAGGAGGCAGGAGGTGAGTCAATACACCTCTCACACCCCACCCACCAACTTCTGGTGGTTCACAGGATTATATTACACATGACAAATCCCCAGTAGTTTTAATTATTGATGGGATATTTCAGAGCTGAAGAGAGGTTTTTGAAGCAGGAGAGAGTGTAGAATTCCAGCACCATGGAGGCAATATTGTGCAAAAGTACCCATCAGCTCCCAATAAGCAAATGTATCCATTTCAGAATTAAAGTCCTGTGTGAAAAAGCTTTGAGTGGAACAGACACTTTAATAAATACCCATGAAAGTGCTGCAGATCAGAAATGAAGTGATTCATGCAATCCTACTTTAGACTACTTTGCATTTTCCACTGCTCAAGAAAGCATAAAAAGAAATAGTAGAAACTGATACAAATGAGAGACCCTAAAAATTAGCAGAATTAAGAGGGGACTTGACAAGGTGGCTACTTGCATGGTAGGCAAAGGACGGGTGGGAAATCCTGTAACTTTCTTATCTGTCACTCCTAGGCTCTGGAACGATCTGCTGGATGAGATCCGTCATATTACCACCCTAGGAGCCTTTAAAAAGGTTGTTAAGATGGATCTCTTCTGGCAGGCCTTTCCAAATTAGCAGTTTTGGCCTAGCCTTCCCTCACTGACATTATTGCCTCCGTTCCCCCCCCCATCAGAAAAAGACATTCCTCTCCCTCTAAATCTACTCCCAATTTTACCGAATACCTTACAGGAATTTTTTAATTTATTCTACTGTTTAATTCTCTTTTAATCGGTTTGTGATCAAGGGATATGGGATTGTTTATTTTGAATTGTAATTTTATTTTATGATTTTTTTTACAATTGCTGTAATCCGCCTTGATTCCCAATGGGAAAAGACGGAATATAAATAATCCGGCTGCTTGGACAGAGGTTTAGAAAGATATATAGGGTGATACATTATCAATGGCTGTTGAGAGTCATGATGGCTATATGCTATCTCCAGCACCAGAAAAAACATATATATGAAAAGTAGCTGTCAGGGACAACAGCATAAGGGGGGCTGTTACTTCCATGCTCTTTTTCTGGTGTTTCCAAAGGAGTCAATTTAGCCACTGTGGGAATCAGGATAATGGCCTTTGAGAGGCCTTTCATTGGATCCATTGTTCTGTTCTTGAGCAGATCCAACAACCATTCACATAATGGTTCAAATATAGCTGCAAATAAATATGTCTGTTATTTGAGACATTTTCCAAAGTCTGAACAAGTATATATAGAATTTTTGATTTGGAAGTATTATGCACATTTCCTTAGGCTTGCCTTGTTTTATAAGCACATACATAACACATCTTGGGAAACTGTAATGTTCAAGGGAAACATTGAGACATCTATAGCAAAATGACTGTAGGCTTAAAATTAATTGACAGGCTTTGTGAGCCTTAAAATCATTGGCTGCATTCACTCATTATATGAGCCCTGTGGGTTGTGGCCCCATTCCTCACGTTATCTTTCCAACAAAACACTGTTTGGTTTATTCATTCTGCTGTTAGCGCCTGCTATGAATATTAAGAAAGAGCTATGGAGTAATCATCAAATTATATGTGGTTAAATGACTGTATGTTGTTGGGTAGGAGCTGGTATTTCAGGAAATGTGTGCAATAATTGGTGTCTACTTAGAATTCAGATTTATGACCTTTAACAACAAATACAAAGGAAATCCGGAGGGTAGTTGGATGGCATACTTTACCTAAGATTAATTTAACCAACCACAACATGTCACCATTTCTATTTGAACAAAGCCTGAAAGAGAATTTAATTAGTAAGTATATTTATACACACGTTCGCACAGTGTAACTGGCATTGTAAGGCAGAAAGCTCATGAGCTGCCTAGCTTGAATGCTTTTCTGAGGTGGATATGGTTTGTTGTAACACCATGGTTGCAGTATCAGCATCATGTCATGTTCTTTGACAGAAATGAGAAAGACTCCTGTGCCACCTTAAATTTATTGTGGCAAGTGCTTTTGCATGCTCAAGTCTACTTCATCAGAGGTGTGCAGTGGCCTGGAAAGTAGGTAGATATACACTTGGTATAATGCTCAGATGATACAATGAGGCAAAAGGGCAATAAAAATGTAAGCAATAGAACATAATCCATTAGGCATCTCTTTTCCCCACTGATATGTTGTGGTAGGCATATCTGATATGGTAGTTCGGAGGGCAGCTTTTATAATTTTGAATAAGCCAAGAAGGACACAGCAATAACTGGAGAAAAACATTTCTTTATGTATTTTTTCCAAAAATACATCCATTCCAGTTAGAACAGAACCAATATATCACCATTACTGACATTTATTGCACAGTTAGGTGTTGGGGTGAGCAAAAATGTTTCTTTGATTGTGCTACCCAGACCTGTTTTTCATTTTTTGTCAGCCACAGTCCAGTTATTGGTTAGGTTGATTATGATCTATATTACACCTAGTTAGGGGATGTTTGTGTAGTATTCATTACTACACTGTGAGGTTTAACTCAATCACAATCTATCTCAAGGAACGATAACTAAAATTATTTTAGGTCTATACAGTCTAGGTGGGCTTGCCATAAATCTGCAAGATGTATGATATTCAGACCTGTGCCAATCTCAGGTAATTGAATATGAAGTTGGGATGGCTGGCTAGCTCCTGTTGACATCAGTGCTTCTAAACACTTCTTTGTATTCTTTAGCAAAAATGGATATTGCCTGGGATGGATCACTTTGATGTCTATGGGATCTGAGATTTGTCTTTGAACTTAGGTTTCAAAAATTTAAAGTTGAGTCCAATGTGACGCTCTTATTTTGTCAGATGTTTTCAGAGAAAATTCAGTTTTCTAATGAAATTTTTAACTTATGATAAGCTCATGGTGGCAAACCTCTGACACATACAGCCATTTTTTGTTGCACACGGAGGGCAGGGAAGAGGAGGAACAGGTACATCCCTCCTTCCCACCTGTCTTGGGCCTTCAGCTGCCTACAGGAGGGTGCGGGGGAAAGAGGAGAAACAGATGCGCACCTGTTCTTCCTCTTCCCTGCCCTCCAGAGATGCAGCTGAAGGCCTGGGAGGGTGGGGGGAAGAAGTCCTGCCCCAGAAGTGCCACCCCTGGAGAGCAGGAGTCCTGTGCTGGAAGTCTCATTCCTCCTGGAAGTCCTGCCCCTGGCATTGGGTAACACCTGGTGCCGGAAAGGCCTTTTAGTTTGGGCACTTGGTCCCTAAAAGGATTGTCATCACTGTGATAAGCTGTTTTGAGAAAGATCATTAAATTTGCATCTAGGACTTTAAGAGCATCTAAAATAATAATAAATAATAAATAAAATAAATCGTTTATTTATAGCCCGCCTTTCCTTGAGATCAAGGCGGGTTACAACATCATGTCAACAACAAACGATAAATAAATCATACAATATCAACATTAAAACTAAGAGTTAAAAACACAGAGTAAAAACCATACAAAGACTAGCCAAAGTGCAGGTGCATGGGGAGGGGGAAAGAGGCATTACAACATCTGGGGGAAAGCTTGTTCGAAGAGAAAGGTTTTGAATCTCTTCCCAAATTGGTCGAGGGAGGGGGTCGAGCGGAGCTCTTCGGGAAGTGAGTTCCATAACTGCGGGGCTGAGGTAGAAAAGGCCCTCTGTGCAGTTGAAGAATGTTTCGAAGAAGGAACCCTCAGAAGTTGCTAGATGCTATTGTTTGGAACAGCATTGGAAGAGTTTTTATTTTTCTGCACAAATCATGTTTGAACCTTTAAAAAAATCTTTAAAATTAAATTAAAATTTCAATGTTATTATAGAAAATGTAACATTAGGTGCAAAACAGATATATATTCCAAGATTTAAAGCAAAGCTATTGCCTTTTAGTAAATGGATGATAAGTCTATATCAGAGCTTGGCAAATTTACTTTCGGGGGATTACCACTTCCAGAATCTCCTAACCTTCATGGACAATAAGCATCTGACTGAGAGATTCATGGAGTTGTAATCTAAAAAAAGGAACTTTTCCATGCTCTCATCTATTATATAGTAAAGTCTTTTCTCAAGGACACCCATCACATTCTTATGTCAAGCTCTTTTTCATGTGGCAGTTGCTGCTGCATTGTTAGAACCCAGACTCTACCATCTTAAGATCTTCAATTGCCCCTTCTTTAATAGGTCACAGTATGATTTAATGGCAAAGCATATTTTTGAAAGTCACAGCACTGCACAATGGAATATCTAAAATGAACTGCTGATTGTTCTGAAATTTAATGATCTCTCATGAGAGCCTGAGTTCTAAAGTACGCAGAGTGGGTGAGAGGAAGAGTGGGAGGGAGGAAGTTCAAATGCTGTTGGATTTATGCAGTTGCCAGAGTGGAAGACAGGCTGTGCACAGGATGGGAACTGATGGAACCAAAACACTTTCCTCTAATAGAGGGCAGATGTTCTCTGGGGAAGAAATGAAACTTTCCTGTACTCAGGTTCTTATGGTTAGCTAGATTCAGAATATAACATTGTTTCCAAATAAGGATTCTGTCTCCCCACCCATGAAAATTTCCATCAGTCCCCAAATTTCTAGCTTTACAGTGAGTGAGTCATTGAAAATTGTTCACATTTAGAACTCTTATATTTGCTGTGTTCGCATTCCCTTGGTAACTTTGCATGCTCTGTTTCTTTGGAAGCCTAAAGTGTACTTCTCAATGCGCAACTTAAGTTTTAAGTTATTGTTAGAAATTTGGGGACTGAAGGAAAATTTAATGGGGGGGGGGGTAGAATTCTTGTTTGAGAATACAGTACCCTCATTTTGCCCACCCCCCCACTAGGTTACAGCTGTGGCTATACTCAGTACTAGAAAAGAAAATAATATTCATTAACATCAGGCAGAGAAAGCACTTTGCCTTCTCAGTATTCCTCAGCTCCATGCTCACAATTTAAAGCAATGGAATTATTTTCTCCCTGTGAGATCAAGAGCCACTTTTCACACTTATTGGAATTGTTACTGCAGAAGCATGTGGCATGGCATTCATTGTCATGCTCCTTTACCATGTGTTCAACATAAAACATGCCTTGGATTATAAAAAAAGATGAAAACATGGACAGATGAAGCTGCCTATAGTTCAAGTCACACGTTAGTTTGTACACATGGTGAAGGTGTACAAACATTTGTGCTCTGCTATATTGCACTGTTCCATTGAGTGTGAATTGTTGAAATGAAAGAACCATGCAACTCACGTGCATTTGGAATGCAATGTATGCAATCCATTTCTAGATAGCAAGAACCAGAGAGTCTGAGCATATATTATCAAATCTCATGATACACTATATTTGGGGCTGCCTTTGGAAACTGGAAACTTCAATGGGTTCAAAATGCTGCAACCAAATGTTGACCAGACCCAGTTACAAGGAGCATGTAACTCCCTTGTTAGAAAAGCTTCACTGGCTACAGGTTTGTTTCCAGGCACAATTCAAAGTGCTGCTGATGACATATAAAACTGCATATGGCTGTGTCCAGACTATCTGAAAGACTATGGCCCGTTACAGACCGCCGAGAAGCGGCGGTCTGCCGCTGCCGCCGGTTGCAGTCTCCGGGAACCGCAACAGCCAAACGGTGCGGTTCCCGGACGCTGCAGAGAAGGAGCGCGAAAATCACGCTCCTTCCTGGGCCCCAGAAGAGACACTGCAAGGTGCTTGTCGCACACTTGCGGCATCACTTCCTGGGCGCGACGTGTGGATACAGAGCGTCCGCTACATCAAGATGGCGGCGGCCGTGTGGAACAGCCGCCACCATTTGTTAGGGACTCAGTCTGTGGTAGGGTTAGGGGCGTCTGGAAGAGACGCCCCTTTCTAGCCCTAGCACGGAATGAGTCCGTCCTAGGGTGCCCGTGTGTAACGGGCCTGTATCTCCCTATATGAACCTGCTAGAGTTTTAAGATATACAGGTGAGAGCTTTCTTTCGGTCCTGCCACCATCATAGGCTCACCTGGTGAAGACATATGACAAAGGTCCAAAACACTGCAGAAATAATCCAGTCTGAGACCGCTTTAACCATCCTGGCTCAGTGCTAGGGAATCCTGGGAATTGTAGTTCATTGTGGCACCAGGTCTCTTTCACAGAGAAGGCTAAATGTCTCACAAAACTACAGATCCCAGAATTCTCTAGCATTGAGTCAGGGCAGTTAAGGCAGTCTCAAACTGGATTATTTCAATAATGTGTTTTGGCTTTCCGAATGGCAGCTCTCACCCTCTTGAACTCCCTTCATTAGGAAGCTAGGCTGGCCCCTTCCCTGGTTTCCTTTTGCTGGAATAATAATAATAAATAATAATAAAGGCTTTATTTATATACCGCCTTCGAAACATCAGGGCGGTGAACAGCAATATTTTTTTGTTTAAGCAAGCTTTTAATGTGTAAGCAGGGGAGCATGAGATTGTGATGTTTATTTCATGTATATATTAATTTTTAGATGTTTTTAGAATGGTTCTATATTTTAATTTGTGAACTTTTTAAAAAATATATTTTTATTAAGGTTTAGAAAATATACTTTCTTTGGGTGCTGCCTTGGGTCCCACTCTGAGAGAAAAAGAGCCAATAAATAAATAAAGTCCAAGAGTAAACCAAGCCTGAACTCTTCCTGGAATCCTAGGTAACTAAACTGAGGCTGTTGCACATTGGACATATTTTGACATAACTCACTAGAAAATACGTGGTAAGGTAGAGAGCAGTAGGAAAAGAGGAAAGACTGCATTATAGGTGGCTAGACCCAATCAGAGAAGCAATGGCCCTGACTTTGTAGGACTTGATAAAAAAGTGACTTGGAGATCTCTTATTCATAGGGTCAGCAGAGGTCAAAGTGCATTGAGGGTAATTAAGAACAGCAACAATCATCTCCTCTAGAAAGTGTGTTTATAATTAGTTCTATGTTGAGATATGCAGGCATTTGTGTAGGCACTTTTATGATATAATAGTACATAGGATGTTAGATTTTGACTGGAGAAACTCTTCAATTCCCTGTTCAGCCTATTAGCTTCCGGGCCCGGTACAAGGTGTTGGTTATTACCTTTAAAGCCCTAAATGGCTTGGGTTCAAGCTATCTCAGGGACCGCCTCCTCCCGTATAATCCTCCCTGCGCTCTCCGGTCCTCTGGGAGGAAATTACTGCAGCCTCTAAAATCTAGGCTTGCAGCGACCTCCCAGAGGGCGTTCTCTGCTGTCGCCCCCAAACTCTGGAACGACCTGCCGGATGAGATCCGTCAGTTGACATCATTAGACAGCTTTAAAAAAGCGGTCAAGACGGATCTCTTCCCGCAGGCCTTTCCAGATTAACCATCCCGGCCCGGGCTCCCTGATCCCCTCTTTCCTCTCGTGGCCCCATCTTTAGTGATGGTTGAGGATCTCCAGAGGGACACCAGGGTTTTTAGTTTGTTTTAATTATGTTTTATGCTTTGATATTGTGTTTTTAATCTGTCATATTTTTTAATACTTTCTTAAGGAGGGGAAGGATTATAATGTTTTTAATTTTATATCTTACTCTTGTTATATTTACTGTTGTCAACCACCCGGATTGGTTCGCCACAGGGCGGTATACAAATAAATATTATTACTATTATTATTATAAACTTTTTGAGTGCTTAGGTCACTCTCTTGTGCTCTCTCAAGTAACCTCACAATGTTGTGGTGAGCTTAAAATCCTGTTTTATCTGGAGGAATGGCAGGATAATAATAATAATAATAATAATAATAATAATAATAATAATAATTTGTTTTATTTATATACCGCTATTCTAAAGATCATAGCAGTGAACAGCAAGTAAGCTAATTAGCAAGTAAGCTAATTTGCCCCCAACAGTCTGGGTACTCATTTTAGCGACCTCGGAAGGATGCAAGCCTGAGTCGAGCTTGGGCCCTTTTGCTGGTCTTGAACTCGCAACCTTGTGGTTTTGAGTGAATGGCTGCAGTACAGGCATTTAACCACTGCACCACCCAGGGCTCCTTTCTGAGATCTGATGATGTGCATATTCCCCTTCACTGACTGTGCTTCTAAACATTCTCTTATCATCAAGCTACTTTGTCATTAATCAGATCTGAATAGTAATGACCTCAAATGGATTTCCTTTGCATGTCTATCATTTGTGGGCCTAGCTTTTACTCTCTGTGCGCATGTATTGCTGCCATGCATCTACAGGTTCGTTACCTCACTAGACTTGCCATCTCTGGCTAAGGAAATTCCTGGGGTATTTTTTTACTCCACATGGAGAATAAATTTCTGTATGTTAAACATACAGAATTTTCACAGACCCGATTTCATTTCTTTAATTCACTTTTACTGTTGAAACCTAAACTTGGAAAATCAGACCTTTACTGGCCAGAGAGTTGTTCACTGCCTTCAAGTCAACTTCACTACATGGTGACCCCATGAGTGAAACTCCACTACTGTCCTCACTCATTCTGCCCAGGTTCTGCAGGCTTATGACCATGGCCTCCTTGATTGAGTTTCAGCATATGGTATACAGTCTTCCTCTCTTTCTTCTGCCCTCCGTCTTTCCTAGCATTATCATCTTTTTTAATGAGTCATGGCTTTTTATGACATGCCCAAATACAGCAGCCTCAAGTTAGTCACCTTGGCTTCCAGGGAGAGTTCAGGCTTGCTCTGTTCAGGAACCCATTTGTTTCTCTTTTTGGCCTTCCATGATATTCTCATCATTCTTCTCCTGTGTCACATCTGAAATTAGTTGATTTTCTTTCTATCAGCTTTCTTCACTGTCTAACTTTCACAACAGTACATGGTGATGGGAAATACAATAGCTTGGACAGTCTTAACTTTAGTTTTCAGTTTTATATCTTTGCACATTGGGATCTTGTCTAGTTCTTTCATGGTTGGCCTTCTCATTCTTAGTCTTCTTCTGATTTATTGACTGCAACCTCTGTTCTAATCAATGACTGATCCAAGATACACAAACTTTTTAGCTATTTGGATTTCCTCATTGTCTAGGTTGAATTTATGTCTGTCTTCTGTGGTCATTATTTAGTTTTCTTAATGTTCAGCATTAATCCTGCCTTAGCACTTTTTTTGTTTTACTTTGTTAGTAATTGGTCAAAGTTTTTTGTTGTTTTCTGCTAATAGCGAGGTGTCATCTGCATATCTTAGGCCCTATACAGACAGGCCAAAATAAAGCTGCTTTGGGTCACTTTGGAGGTATGGTGGTTCAATGATGCATGTGTCCTAAGAGTCTGGAAGCTGCACCACAGCTGCACTCCAGTCCTTAGGACTGGAGCGTGGCTTTGGTGCGGCTTCTGGACTCTTAGGACACCATACCTCCAAAGTGACTCGAAGCAGCTTTATTTTGCCCTGTCTGTATCAGGCCATAGATTGTTGATATTCTTTCTTCTCAGTCTAAATCTACTCTGTGTATGGTATTTTCAGCATACAAGTTGAACAAATAGGGCCATAGAATGCAGCCTTGTTTGACCCCATTTTCAATAGGGAACTATTCTGTTTCTTCATATTCTGTTCTAGTCTACTGTCCTGAGTACTGGTTATGCCTCAGAATAATCAAATGTAATGGTACACCCATTTTTAAAAGTATGCCTTCTTTTATTTTTTAAAATGTTTTTATTGTGCTTTCTTTCTGCATTGCATTTTCTAGTTATTATGTAAAAAATACACAAAAAGCTTTCAAAATAAAATCTGTGCATGTGTGTGTGTGTGTATTTAATAATAAATCCTGCATGGCGGTTTCCAAAGACAGCCACTATGTGTGTGTATGGCACCTGTTCACTTATGAAGACTCCATGAATTTCATAGGGTTTTCTTAGGCAAGGAATATTCAGCTGTCGTTTTGCCAGCTTCTTCCTCTGAAATATAGCTTACAACACCTGGTATTCATTGGCAGTCTCCCATCCAAGTACTAACCAGTGCTGTCCCTGCTTAGCTTCCAAGATAAGAGAGGATCTAGTGCCTTTATGGTATTTAGGTCAAAACAGCTGCTATTGGAAGCCCTTTCTGTCATGCTCAAGAGCTTATTCCATCCTGTCTCTAGGTTGCTTCCTCTGCGACCACCATTATACTTTCGTACTTAAATATGGGAAACATCATGTTACATTTTCATTTTGAATCTGGTTTGACTTGTTCTCAGCTTCCTGCTTTTTAAATTCGCATTTGAGCTAGCCTCTTGCTGGTTTTTAGGAGATCCTGGTTCAAGACTAAAAATAGTCTTGAAATTGCTCATGGGTCATGTTAATGTTCAGTTTCATATGCAACTTGGCCTTCACTGTACCATCACTCAGTCTGTTTCTATCCTTGATCCAGAGTTGTGTCATTATACTGAAAACTACCTTGAAGTAGACACAGAGATGGACTATTCAAAAGAGACCTAGTTCTTCATTTGGCTGTCACTACCCTCTGGCATTTATCTTACAGCTTCCCCCTATCACTGATCTTTGTTCTGTTTCTTGGAGGTAAACTTCTCTTATTGACTCTGTAGTCATCATAACAGCTCTTCAGTGTCAGTCCCAAAGTGGAGTGCTCCCAATCCACGTATTTCACACCATTTTAAGACAGCAATTACGCTTGTTGATTCAACATCATACCATTTCTTCAGGTATCCAGTGTACTATGTCAGTGTCTTAGAGGCTTCCTTCCTGAATTTTCTATTATCACTGGAGACACATTGTCTTAAATGACATAAATGGTTTTAAGTTGCAGGAAAGTAGATTTTAACTGAACGTTAAAATGAACCTCTTGACAATGAAAGTGGTTTGGCAATAGGATCAGTTGCCTAGAGAGGTTGTGGGGTCTCTTTCTCTAGATGTCTTCAAAAAAAGGCTGGTCAGCTACTTGCTGGGGATGCTCTAGCTGGAGATCCCTCATTGAGTAGGGGATTGGACCTAACTGCCCAAAGGGCCCATTCAACTCAATTATCCTATGATATGGTTCTATAATATGATTCTATGACTGGGGCTGATCTTCCACAGAATTTGTCTTTCTTCACTTTAGTTTTAGAATCATAGGGTTGGAAGAGACCACAAGGGCTATCCAGTCCAACCGCCTGCCATGCAGGAATACACAATCAAAGCATCCTTGACAGATGGCCACCCAGCCTCTTTTCAAAAACCACCAAAGAAGGAAACGCTACCACACTGAGAGGCAGTGTTTTCCATAAACATCTCTTACCATTAGGAAGATTTTCCTAATGTTTAGGTAGGATCTCCTTTTCCTGTATTTTGAATTCATTGCTTTGTATCCTGTTCTCTGGAGCAGCAGAAAACAAGCTTGCTCCATCCTCATATATTTGAACAGGTCTGCCATGTCACCTCTTAACTCCTCTTCCCTAGGTTAAACATTTTGAACGGAGGGCTTCCATGACACCCAGGAGTTCTGTGGAGCTCACATTGCTACGGGCCAATTTATTCACAGCATCTTGAAAAAGTAAGATTGTATGATAGAGGGCAAATGTTTCCCACTTTGTTATTTTTGATTTTAGCACAACTTTCAAACATTCTTTTTCATCTCTGGGGAAAAAATATCCTACATGGAGAGCAAAATGTCCCATGTTTGAGGCAAATGTAGGTTATATGATATTTGCATCCCACTTGTATCTGCTGATCATTAATTTCTAATGCACTAGCTTGTATTTTCCAGAATTTACAGAAACTTTATCAGCTACATGATGCACACTGTTAATGCTGAGAGCATTCTTCTGTATAATACCGGTGAGGTATGTCGCAGTTGTCTCAACATTGTCACTGTAAAAATCAAGTAAACTATTCTTAATTTCCTTTGCCACACAAAAGTAGCATACAATTAATAGGAAGAATATTATGTGTCTCTTCTTGATAAAACCACCTGAAAAAAACAACATTATCTATCCCTTTAAAAAAAATATTGATTTTGGGGGCAAAATATTATTTCCTTCTACAATGGTTGTTTCTGTCAAACCCCCCCCCCCCCCCCAAATATATTACAGTTTTAAAAACAGGCAATATTATTAGAACCATTTTGCTTGAACAGTCTTAAATGATGTGAAACACTGCAATAAACCTGCCCAATTTCAATGACTGATGACTGGTTTTCTTGGAGTAATGATGGTGGTGGTGATATTTATTAATATCCTTACTCTTTCCCAAATTGAGACTCAAGGCAGCTTACTGGAGTTTTAAAAATTACATCAAAAATTCCACCATAGAATGATATTTTATATTTTTACCATTCTCCCCTTACTTTAATGTGGAAAATAGGCCTTAGAACTGACAAAACTAAGATCTGGCATTTTAATTCCAATCTTTTACTCAGTGAACCCCTCAGAGAAAAGATCTGAAAAGAAATCAGTACTTTTTATTCCATGAACAAAACCCTGGATACACCAGAAGCACTGTTATGGGCTCTTTGAACACATTCTTAAGACATTCATTTATTCAGGAAGGGGCAAGATGTAAAAAGAATAAAATGTGATTAGAGAGTCTCTCTTGTTCAATATTGCTTCTCTTTCTCACAACCACAAGGCCCTTTTAAGAATAGTGTACTGGTTTTACTGGTTGCAGGAGAAAGCTCTTCCAGGCACTCTCTTTGTAGGACTTTGCAGGCTGAAGGTTTTAAAAATGAATAATTAACCAAAGTGTCTCCAAGTAAAAATGAGGCAGAAGGACAAAAGAAAAAAAATATAAACAGAAACCAACAGAACAGTCTATCCCAATGGAATCTGTTTCTCAAAGTAAAAAAAAGGGGGAGGGGGAACAGTATGGAAGCTAAAACCCTTCTCCAAACCAATCTAAGATCTTGGCATGCTACCCAATATCTCACGTTGGGGGCATGTACCAGTCTGAGCCAGCTCGGTAGGTCTCCGTTCCATGGAGGTAAACAAGACATTTAAGCTCTGATTGCCCTTAATCAATGCAACCATTTCCTTGTCAGTGGCAGGTGAGTGGAGGGGGAGGGGGGATGAGGCAATTTTGCAGTTTGACTTTAGTCTTTAGTATAAGGCTTGACCTTTGGACAAGTATCCAGCCATCATCAGCCCTAACTTGTCCATTATAAAGTCTTCAGACTCTAGCAACAGACAGCTTTCCTGTCTTATGCATCAAAGTCTAATATTCATATTTATTGAGCATAATGCATAATAGCCTCTCATGACCCAAACATTCTAATTGAATTGATTCAGAAGAAAAGCTGCTCTAGCTCAGTTGGACCTTAAAAGAATTCAAACCTCAGTCAAAACTATTTTATACATGAGTTAGTAGTGTACACTGTACCTTAGTCTGGTTCACTCTGTTTTGGAACTTTCAGAAGTGCCCAGGTGATATCAGCTTCTCTCACTTGCTCACTTGCTCCACTTTAAATTTATTTCTCTTAGTTCCACATGAGTTTACACATCTTTTTTTAACAAAGCAAAGATAGATAGATAGATAGATAGATAGATAGATAGATAGATACTCATACCATCATCCTTCCAACTTTTTCTGATTTCAAAAGCTAAGCAGGGGTGGGCCTGACTAATACAATTGGCCCTTGACATTTGTGGCTTTGACTTTTGTGGATTTGATTATTCATGGATTTGGTTAATATGTCCCCTCTAGGAATCTCCAGGTCATCCAGTGCCACTGTATTGTCAACATTCACCAGAAGTTGCACTGGAGGATCTAGAGATTCCTAAAGAGAACACTTTTCCAGGCATTTGTAGGTCCTCCAGTACAATTCTGTGGTCAGTTTATGGCAGGTATTGACCATAGAGCTGCACTGAAGGTGATTCCTAGAGAAGTGTTCTCTCAGGTTAAAAAAAATTGAATTTTTTTAATTTGCGTTTTTTTCCCACTTTCATGAGGGTCCTGCACCCCTAACCCCAGTGAATGTGGAGGGCCCATTGTACTCAGATGGAAGACAAAAAGATGATAACAGGGATCTTTAGGTATGGCTAGGAAAGCAGTACCAAAAGCTTGAGCATACATGCTTTTTGCCTTATGTGGGGGGAGAGGGGGTCTGGAATGGAACAATATCAAGTAAGTCATTTTTTAAATTGCAAGTAAATAACTAACTATATAATTCCTTTATATTAACCTGGGTAAGCTTAACATTGGGTATTCTCTGTGATTCTTGCTATTGATAGAGAGAATGAGAAAAATCAGAGATGCAGATGACTTGTCTATTTACACGCACCCCTCAGGATGAACAACTGTTCACAACCTTCTGTTCCTTGGTGCTTTTTCTGGTCTAATAACTTTAAGTTTTTTAATGGCTTGTTTGTTTTGTATAGTACTGCTTAAAGGAATTAAAATCAGAAAATGCCTTAATGGATGAACAAAAGAAAATATTAAATCAAGATATTTCAAAAAAGGAAATAAAAGGAGTTATAAAAGAAATGGAAAATGGGAAAGCTCCTGGTCCTGATGGCTATACAGCAATATATTACAAGACATTTGAAGAGGAATTGATGGAACCAATGCAAAAAATGTTAAATGGAATAATACAAGAAGGCATCCCAGACACTTGGAAAATATCAAATATAACATACCAAAAGAAAACAAAGACCTATCCTTACCACAAAATTATAGACCAATATCACTACTCAATTTAGATTACAAGATTTTTGCAGCTATCATAGCTATCCTCCTATCTTTTAATGTGAAGTGTACTTAAGATGTTCAATCTGTGATTGTGAGATTTTAAACTGTTTTTATGATGCTCTAATGAAATGTATTTCTGATTGTATTTATATTGTAATATGTCTTAAACTTGTAAACCACTTTGATCTGCCAGGAAAAGCGGTATAGAAATAAAGA
>NC_056523.1:104951936-104957379 GCF_019175285.1 Sceloporus undulatus
TATTATTATTATTATTATTATTATTATTATTATTATTATTATTATTATTATTATTATTATTATTATTAAAAAGATTGAAAAATATATTACAAGACTGGAAAAATTAAGATCAATGTGGGTTTTTTTTGCCAAAGAGACAGATGAAACAACATTTGAGAGTGGTACTGGACATAATTGAATTCTATGATAAGAATCCATGAAAAAGATGGCAATGCTTTTTTTTTTAGATGCCGAAAAAGTGTTTGATAATTTAAAGTGGAAATTTATGTTAAGACTAATAGAAAAGTTTGAAAGAATATTACACAGTGGATAAAAAAGCTATATACAGATCAAAATGCTTTTATAATCATAAACGGAACACAAACAAAAAATGTGAAATTAAAAAAAGAACGAGACAGGGGTATCCTTTGTCCCTTCTTTTGTTCATCATGTGCCTGGAAATGTTAAATAATAAAATAAGAGAAGAAGAACAAATAAAAGGTGTCTATGGCCTGTTACAGACTGCCAAAATAAAGCTGCTTTGGGTCTCTTTGGAGGTATGCTGTTTAAATGATGCATGCATCCTAAGAATCCGGAAGCTGCACCAAAGCTGCACTCCAGTGCTTAGGAATGGAGTGTGGCTTTGGCGCAACCTCCGGACTCTTAGGACCCATACATCATTTAAATAGCATACCTCCAAAGAGACCTGAAGCAGCTTTATTTTGGCAGGCTGTAACAGGCCTATATAAAAGGTTCTAAATATAAGATCCAAGCTTTTGCAGGTGATAGGGTCATATTTGTTGAAAATCCACAAGAAAATATCCCCCAAATGTTAGAAATTATTAATAAATTTGGGAAACGTGCAGGATTAAAAATCAGTAAAATGACATCTTCTATACTGGCCCTTAATATGACAAGAAAGGAGCAAAATAATCTACAAGATAATCTACAAGAAATTCCAATACAGAAAAACATCAAATATTTAGGGATAAATTTGACTAACAAAAATGCAGAACTTTTTATAATAACTTTAAAATGATGTGACGAGAGATTTAAAAAGATGTCCAAAAATGGTCTGAATTAAAATTGTCATTAATGGGAAGAATTGCTTTGGTGAAGATGAATATATTATCAAAAATGATGTTCCTATTTCAAAATTTACCTGTTATCTTAAATGATAAACCATTGGAACAATGGAAAAAGGACTAAATGAAATTCATTTTAGCAGGGAAGAAACCCACAATTAAATGGAAAAATTTAACAGAGACAAAAGACAAAGGTGGGCTGGGATTACCAGTTTTCAATTATATAATCATGCCTGCAGTTTAGACTGTCTGAAAGAATGGATAAAATTGAAAGATGAAATATTACTTAATTTGGAAGCTTTCAATATTCGATATCCATGCCTACTTATGGTATAACAAATTGGAGATAAATAAGGAATTCAATGACCATATTGTGAGGCATTCATTAATTAGAGTATGGAAAAAATATAAACAGAAATTCTACAGACAGCTGCCAGAATGCGTATCGCACATTTACGAATTACGAAACAGAAAACAGAATTAGATGAAATATTATTGGAAAATTAAAAAAGAAACAATATCAAAATTATACAAATCATGTTTGAAATAGGAACTGGAATCAGAAACAATTAAATCTTCAGTGATAAAATAGGCTCAAAATACAGGCCATATTATACAATTGGAGAAATGAAGCATGGAACAATAATTTGACATTTACAGCCAGTAAGGATATAAAGGGAAAAAATTAAGATGTTGTATATATGGCACATAACACCACTAAAATTAGCCAAAATACATAAAAATGGAGATGACAAGTGTTGGAAATGTGGTGAAAAAGGAGGTTCATTTTATCATATGTGGTGGACTTGTCAAAAGGTTAAAAAAAATGGAAATAAATACATAAAGCAATTCAAGATATATTTACAATAAAAATAAAATTAGAACATAAGATAATAGATATCGGTATCCTTCTAGTTCTACTTCCTTAACAATCCGACATTCCCACAATTTGTAGTTTAGTTGTTTACTCCTAATACCCAATATAAATCATTTGTGATTCCATGGTATTATTTCTATTAAAAAGCAATTCTAATATCTATAACATATTTTAAACAAGTGTGATAGCAAGTATCTATAATATAATATAATTTTAACAGTAATTTAAGTTTGAGTTCAGATTTTTCCAAGACAACTCCATTCTGCTTCTAAATTTTCCTTTGACTTTCCTCTCAAGGATGCCTTGGAAGGCTGTGTGTGTGTGTGGGGGGGGGGGGCAATTCTCCTTCCCTTTCCCAGGTGGATCAGTGCCTGGAGAAGGCAGCAAACCAACTGGGAAAGGGGGAGGGTTGGTGTGTGCACATTTCCTGGCTTCTCCCTCCTAGGCTCCCCCCCAAAGGAAAAGCCTGGGAGGGAGGAGAAGAAGGAGCATGTGTACAGGTGGCCTTGACTTTGTGAAAAATCAAAACTGTGAGTGTCAAAGCCACAAATGTCGAGGGACGACTGTATTTGCTATTATTTCTTATGTGGAGACTGCTTTTGTACAGATTGCTACATTAGGTCTTTTGCTTCCTCCTTCACTTTTGAGGTCACTTCAACCTCAAGAAAAACAGTCAGTGTACAGTACTGTATTTGTTTCTTTTGTCTGAGGAGGGGTCATCTCTGGGATTTTGTCCTTTGTGACAGCTGCCAGCCAAACATCATACAGTCATCCCTCCATATTCCCAGGGGTTAGGGGAACAAAACCCCTGCGAATATGGGAAATTTGTGAATAGCGCAAGCCCTGCCCACCTTCTCCCATGCCTGGAACAGCTGCAGCCAGCTGTCCCGAACACGGGAGGAGGAGGTGGGTGGGACTCATGCTGAGATTGCGAATAATCAAATTCACGAATCTCAAGTCCGCAAATTGGAAGGGACGACTATATGGAAACCAGTTTTAGGGCCTCTGCAACCAAATCTAGTTTTTCCTTTCCTTTTATCTCCTGTATTATCTTTCTTCTTCTTCTTTCCTTTTTGTCTTCTGTCCTAGCTAAAGTTTTTTTATTTTAATACTAGCATACTGACTAATTACATTAATTAATTTAATACTAGCTTACATACTAATGATACCAGTATGCAGATGACACCCGAGTCTATCTCTCCTTTTCATATGATTCCAAGGAAGCTGTCTCTGTACCAGTGTCTGATGTCAGTAATGGACTGGATGAGGGTAAACAAATTGAAATTTAATCCAGACAAGCAGTGGCGTCCCTAGGGTTGGTATCACCCAGTGTGGTCACTCTGAGAGGCAGGACTTCTGGGGTGGGATGTCTGGGGTGGCACTTCCGAGGCACATGGGAGCGTGCGTGCATACAGCTGGAGATGCACCTGCGTGGCCCTGGAAAGGGCCAGCGGGCAGCCGTGAAGCCCTGGGAAGGGCCTGGACTGATTGGGTGTCACCCTTCTCTTTTGGGGTGTGACACCCTTCTGGGGTGTCACTCGATGTGGCCTGCCCCTCCTGCCCCCCAGTGACGCTACTGCAGGCAAGACAAAGGTACTCCTAGACAGTTGTAAGTCAGATCAGGGAATAGAGATTCAGCCTGTGATGGATGGGGTTACACTTCCTCTGAAATCTCAGGCTCGTAGCTTGAGTGTGCTCTTGGATTCAGATCTGAGCCTGGATGCCCAAGTTTCAACTGTGGCCAAGAGTGCATCTGCACAGCTAAAATTGGTGTGCCAGCTATGCCCATTCCTTGACAAGCTGGATCTGCCTACGGTGACATGTGCCTTGATTGCAACCTGTTTGGACTATTGTAATGTAATCTACACAGGGCTGCCCTTAGAAACTGTAGTGAGTGCAAAATGCTGTGGCCAGGCTGCTGACTGGGGCTGGCTACAGGGACCATGTCACTCCCCTGCTGAAATAGCTGCACTGACTACCAGTCCATTTCCAGGCGGAATTGAAGGTGTTGATTTTGACCTTTAAGGCCCTAAATGGCTTGAGTCCAGATTATCTGAAGGACTGTATCTCCCTATACAAACCAGTCTGAGTGTTAAGATTGGCAGGAGAGGGGTTTCTCTCAGTCCCACCACTTGTGCAGGTGCGGTTGGCGAGTTCTCAGGAGAGAGCCTTCTTTCTGGCTGCTCCCAGACTGTGGAATTCCCTGCCACAGGAGGTCAGGTTGGCCCCCTCCCTCCTCTCTTTCCACCAGCAGCTGAATACATTTTTATTTAGGCGGGCATTGGGTGGCTGAATTTTACTTGTGCTGGTTTTAACTGTGTTTTAACTTATGTTTTAATATTAATAATGTTCAATTTTTAAAAACTTTTGTAAATTAACATTTTTACTTCTGTCTTTTAAAATTATTTTGTCTTTTTAAATTATTGTAACCTGCCTTAAATCCCATTGGGGGAGAAAGGTGGGATATAAATCCTTGAAACAAACAAACAAATAAATACTCCTGTTTTTAGCAAAAACAATCACATTGCAGCAGGCCACTGCACTGTAATATCTTTACATTAAAGACCTGGGAATATGACCAATTTTAGCCTAGGAATGTCCAAAACATTTCATGTAAGCCTCTCCTTTGTTTAGTAGTCAGTGGAGGTAGTCGAGGAAGACTCTGATGAGGAGGCTGAGGAAGGGACCCAGGCAAGCCTTCCAGAGAGAGAATAGCCTGCAGCTCTCCTTGTTGCAGAGCAGCCCTGGCCAGCTCTCCCTGCTGGAGAGCCTCAGCCAGCTCATTCTGTGGAAGTGCAGCCTCAGCCAGCAGGACAAGGGCAAGATTCACCTGCTAATGTGGAAGAGGAAATAGCTGGGGTATTAAGTCTTTAGCCAAAGAGGAGGGACAAAAGGAGGCGCCCCCGTCACGTGCGAGGGGTGGCGCTTTCAAATGCCCCTCGCCCCTTGTACATGATGGAGGTGTAAAAATGGTGGCGCCCTATACACATGGGTGCTGCCATTTTGCTGTAACGGATGCCTAGCATCCACACATCGTGGCAACCAGGTGATATTGTGAGTGCGCCAATGGTGCACTGCAGCGTCACTGGTGCTCCAGAAAAAGAAGCCACTTTTTGCGGCTTCTTTTTCTTGCTGCTGCCAGACCACACAGTATATCTGCTGCAGCTTGCCAGCGGCACAAACGGCACTGCCGCCAGACCATCCTTTAAGGACGGTCTGTAGCGCACCTTTGACACCAACACCTTTTTCTTAACAGACTCTCACAGGCAAGGACATTTACTAGCTGCTTGTAAATCACTGCCTCTGCCTGCATTATCAGTTGATGGTTTCCTCCCAGGCAGCCTGGGTAGCTGTTTGGTGAATCAGGACAGTTGGAATCACTTTTCCTGTAACTTGCGTCCATTGTTCTATGTCCTATTCTCTGGAGCCGCAAAAAACAAGCTTGCTCCATCCTCAATATGACATGTCTTCAAATACTTAAACAGGGAGAGACAGGATACAA
>NC_056523.1:104957389-104957569 GCF_019175285.1 Sceloporus undulatus
ATCATCATCATCATCATCATCATCATCATCATCATCATCATCATCATCATCTCTTCTCCAGGCTAAACATATCCAGCCCCCTAAGTCTTCTTCATAGGGCATGGTTTTCAGACCCTTCACCATTTTGGATGCCCTCCTCTGGACATGCTTCAGCTTGTTGTGTACCTTCAAGTTAGTTAT
>NC_056523.1:104957594-105071708 GCF_019175285.1 Sceloporus undulatus
CTCAGCATGCCAAGGAGGCTGCTAGAGGCAGTCACCACTGAATCAGTAGCTCTTTAACGGCAGCATAGTGTGATAAACATCTCTGAGAGGCAGGACGTCTGGGGGTGGGATGTCTGGGTGGCACTTCGAGGCACATGGAGCGTGCCGTGCAACACAGCTGGAGATGCACCTGCGTGGCCCTGGAAAGGCCAGCGAGCAGCCGTGAAGCCCTGGAAGGGCCTGACTGATTGGGTGTCACACCTCTCTTTTGGGGTGTGACACCTTCGGGGTGTCACTCGATGTGGCCTGCCCCTCCTGCCCCCCGATGACGCTACTGCAGGCAGACAAAGGTACTATAGACAGTGTAGTTCAGATCAGGATAGAGATTCATGCCTGTGAGGATGGGTACACTTCCTCTGAAATCTCAGCTCTAGCTTGAGTGTGCTCTTGGATTCAGATCTGAGCCTGGATGGCCAACGTTTCGGCTGGCCAAGAGTGCATCTGCACAGCTAAAATTGGGTGCCCCTGCCATTCCTTGGACAAGCTGGATTGCCTATGGTGACATGTGCCTTGCTTGCAACCTGTTTGGGCTATTGTAATGTAATCTACCAGGGGCTGCCCTAAAACGAGTAGTGAGTTCAAATGCTGTGGCCAGGTGACTGACTGGGGCTGCTACAGGGCCATGTCACTCCCTGTTGAAATAGCTGCACTGACTACCAGTCACTTCCAGGCGGAATGAAGGTGTTGATTTTGACCTTTAAAGGCCCTAATGGCTTGAGTCCAGATTATCTGAAGGACTGTATATCCCTATACAACCAGTCTGAGTGTTAAGATTGGCAGGGAGGGGTTTCTCTCATCCCCACCACTTGTGCAGGTGCGGTTGGCGAGTTCTCAGGAGAGAGCCTTCTTCTGGCTGCTCCCAGACGTGGAATTCCTGCCACAGAGGTCAGGTTTGCCCCCTCCCTCCTCTCTTTCCACCAGCAGCTGAATACATTTTATTTAGGCGGCATGGGGTGGCTGAATTTTACTTGTGCTGGTTTTAACTGTGTTTTAAGCTTATGTTTTAATATTAATAATGTCAATTTTTAAAACTTTGAACTTACTTTTTACTTCTGTCTTTAAAATTATTTTGTCTTTTTAAATTATTGTAACCTGCCTTAAATCCCTTGGGGGAGAAAGGTGGGATATAATCCTTGAAACAAACAAACAACAATAAAACTCCTGTTTTTAGCAAAAACAATCACATTGCAGCAGGCCACTCACTCTGTAATATCTTACATTAAAGACCTGGAAATATGACCAATTTTAGCCAGGAATGTCCCAAACAGTTCATGTAAGCCTCCTTTGTTAGTAGTCAGTGATGAAGCCACAGGATCCATCACTACTTGTATGTTTCCAGAAATTGGAATGACCAATTTTGACCTACTGCTGTTCAAATACTCTAGTAAGCCTCTCCTCTGCTTAGTGCTCAGTGGACACACATTATGAATCCTGTTAACATCTTCCAGGATCGGGATCTATTCGTTATTTGCTGCTTGTTAGTTATAATAATAATTAATAAATATAATATAAATTTGTTTTATTTATATACCGCTATTCCAAAGATCATAGCGGTGAACAGCAAGTAAGCTAATGAGCAAGTAAGCTAATTTGCCCCCAACAGTCATGGGTATCATTTTAGCGACCTCGGCAGGGATGCAGCCTGAGTCGAGCTTGGGCCCTTTTGCTGGTCTTGAACTCGCAGCCTTGTGTGTTTCGCGGTGAATGGCTGCAGTACAGGGCATTTACCCACTGCGCACCAGGCCCTTGTTGTTGTTAAATCATAGATCATAGAATTGGAAGAGACCACAAAGGCCATCAAGTCCAACTCCTGCCATGCAGGAATTCACAATCAAAAAACCCCAAGAGATGGCTATATAGCCTCTGTTTAAAGACCTCCAAAGAAGGAGACTCCACCACTCTCTCGGGAGTTGTTCCACTGTTTGAACAGCCTTACTGCCATGGAAACTTCTCCTAATGTTTGGGGGCCAGAATCTAGGACTGGGACCTCGAGGAACTCTGGATGAAGCGTGAGGAAGGGACCCAGGCAGCCTCCCGAGAGAGAATTAGACTGCAGCTCTCCTTGTTGCAGAGCAGCCCTGGCCAGCTCTCCCTGCTGGAGAGCCTCAGCCAGCTCATTCTGATGGAAGTGCAGCCTCAGCCAGCAGACAAGGGCAAGATTCACACGCTAATGTGGAAGAGGAAATAGCTGGGTATTAAGTCTTTAGCCAAGGAGGAGGGACAAAAGGAGGCGCCCCGTCACGTGCGCGGGGTGGCACTTTCAAACGCCCCTCGCCCCTTGCACATGAGGAGTGTAAAAATGGTGCACCCTATACACAATGGTGCTGCCATTTTGATTTAACGGATCCTAGCATCCCACATCGTGGCAACCAGGTGATATTGTGAGTGCGCCAATGGCGTACTGCGGCTCACTGGTGCGCCAGAAAAAGAAGCCACGTTTTTGGGGCCTTCTTTTTCTTGCCGCTGCCAGACACACAGTATATCTCTGCAGCTTGCCAGCGGCACAAACGGCACTGCCGCCAGACCATCCTTTAGGACAGTCTGTACGCACACCTTGACACCAACACCTTTTCTTAACAGACTCGCACAGGCAAGGACAATTTACTAGCTGCTTGTAAATCACTGCCTCTGCCTGCATATCAGTTGATGGTTTCCTCCCAGGCAGCCTGGGTAGCTGTTTGGTGAATCAGACAGTTGGAATCACTTTCCTGAACTTGCATCCATTGTTCTATGTCCTATCTCTGGAGCCGCAAAAAACAAGCTTGCTCCATCCTCAGATATGACATGTCTTCAAATACTTAACAGGGAGAGACGGGATCGAGACGGATACAAATATCATCATCTCATCATCATCATCATCAGTCATCTCATCATCATCACTCTCTTCTCCGGCTAACATATCCAGCCCCCTAAGTCTTCTTCATAGGGCTATGGTTTTCAGACCCTTCACCTTTTGATGCCCTCCTCTGGACATGCTTCAGCTTGTGTGTACCTTCAAGTTAGTTATGATTTATTGCAACCCTAAGGTGACCCCCTTCATGGGGTTTTCTTGGCAAGATTTGTTCAGAGATTTGCTATTGCTTTCTCTTGAGGCTGAAAGCATATCACTTACCCAAAGTCACCCAAGGGAACCAAGAGGGGAATCAAACCCTGGTCTACAAAGTCATAGTCCAAAACTCAATCCACTGCACCATACTGGATCTCTTTAAGATTCTAGATATCTGGCTAGTAGTAGGTCTAGTGTTACCAGCTGCCATTTGCTGTATTCCCTCAGCATAATTGAATCCTCACTGGTGCTGATGACTCCTGGGTTCTTCTTTATCATGAAGGGATGCAATATGTCAAAGCTCCAGTATAAAGGCAAAAGGTAAGGATAAAGGTAAAAGACCGGGGGCTAAACTACTTGTGTTCTAGTATATTGGCAAATATGGCGACTTTGCTACTCAGAATCCTGATTTCAGATCATTTATGAATATCAAAGTCCCTGAGGCACCCCACTGCTCATGTCCCTTCACTGTGAGAATTCACCATTTAGTCCTACTTTCTGCACCTTGGTATTTAGCCAGTTTCAATTTGATAAGAGGACTTCTCTTATACTGTAAGTCTGCTTAGGAATTTTTGGGGTGGAATTTAATGAAAAGACACCACTAGGGTGACATCTAGGGTGATATCACTAGGGTTGGGATCACCTGGTGTGATAATTCATACAGAATCTTTATTAATGTTTTTGTAGTAAGTTACTCATAAATTGTAATTCCTGTATATCGCTGAATGTAATGGCAATAGTTGTGACATTAAAAAATTAGCAAAATTAAAATTATACCTTTAAAGTACAGTATCATAAACCCAGCCTAAATGTGTTAACATGAACTGTACATAGTTTCATGTGATTAAAGTGAGAATTTGGTAAGCTGAGATGATTTAAAAGATAATTTAAAAAGAATATTTTTGGTGAGTGCTAGCAATAGGTGGAGAAGGGCTTTGTGCCCTGCCCTCCTTGCTCTGTAGCTAAACCCTCACTGGTGTGTAACTTACATGAGTGCTTATCTCTCCTTCATTTGATGCTTTGCCTTCCCTGGGGGGGCTACACTGTGCTCAAAAAGATTCTTTGAACACCTGATTATAATAAGTGTTGTTTTTCTTGAGTCAGAACAGTCACCATTAGCATTCAAGCCATATTTAAAAATATTATTGTGTAACATGATAAGATGTTTCTGTTTCAATTGTTGGTTGTTGCTAACAGCTGAGGTACTCATGAATATAAATTATTCTTTCTGAGAGCTTTATCCATCCACGTTGTAATTTCTCATTGTGTGTTAGTCATATAAAGTGCATTTTCATGTGTACACTGTAAACCTGACATTGATGTGAAATCTGTACAAGTGCAACTGACAAACAGCTGGAGGAGGTTAGTTCATAAATCAATAAGCCTTAATTTTGCCCTTCACGGTTTCTGCTGAATCTGCTGCCCCTACCCTTGCTTTTCATTTTATTAATTCATATCCTGCCTTTCTCTCTATAATGGGACTCAAGGTGGCTAACAACTTATTTTATACAATACAATACAAAATCACTAATACAAGTATAAATTAAGATTTAAAACAATTGAACAATTTATGAATATAAAACATTAAACATTAAAAATATTAACATTTATTACAAGATTATATACAAACATTGAAAACAGCACCATACAGCATTAAAAGCCCAACTGTATTCAGTTTGTGCTTGCTGGCACAAAAATATTTTGACCTTCCAGTGGAAGTAAAGCAAAGACCCTCTCCCTTGTTCCCACCAAGAGAGCCTGAGAAGGTGGTGGGACACAGTGAAGGGCCTTTCCAGATGATGTTAGAGCTCTAATGGACTCATTAAGGGAGACACGGCCCTTCAAATCCCCTGGGCCTAAGCCATATAGGCCAAAATCATCACTTTGAATTGTGCCCAGAAATAGACCATCAACCAATGGAGCTATTGCAACAAAGGAATTCTATGCTCCCTGTAACCAGCCCCAGTTAACAACCTGGCTGCAGCTGTTTGGGCCAACTGAAACTTTTGAGCACTTTTAAAAGGAAGCCCCATGTATAGCACATTACAGTAATCCAAATGGGATGTAACCAAGGCATGTACCACCGTGGCCAGAGCTGACTTCCCAAGGAACTAGGAACAGGTGCAATTGGCACAGTAGCTTTAACTTTGCAAAAGCACTCCTTGTCACTGCTGAAACCTGGAGCTCCAGGCTCAGAGCTATATCCAGGAGTATCCCCAAACTGCAAACCTGCATTTTCAGGGTGAGCATAACCCCATCTCTCACAGATCAAATCCCCATTTCATATCTCTCATTCAACTAACCAGGACAACATCTGACTTGTCTGGATTAAGCTTCAGCTATGTTTGCTCTCATCCAGTCCATTACGGCTGACAGATACTGGTTTAGTACAGGAACAACTTCCTTGGAATTACAGTAGGTGGAAAGAAGTAATAAGACTTTAAAAACAAAAACAAAATGGAATTATTCAACATACTCTGATCCTCCTCAGTATTGCTGGTGGGGTAACCAGACTTGCTGGGAGAGATGTAGCTAGACCACATCATTTCCACAGATGTCAAACATGCCATTGGGCTCTTAAAATGCTTTTATAATAGTCTGAAGCTGTGTGCTCACTCAGTGCTTTGTTCAAGGTGCTTAGTGTATGGATGACTTTGTATCACTCCTGAGTAGATCCTAAGGAAAAAGCACTTAGCACTGCAGGGTACATTTGGATTTAAAAGCAAGAAGTGCACTGAAGCCATAACAAAGGGCATCTGGATGAGATCCAGCTGACAGAAGTGGTGTACATAACTCACTTCACAAGTACAATTTCAGTTTTCATTAAAAAGGTAATTTCAGTTCAAAATTGCCCACTGTCTAATATAGTCAACATAAAATACATGCAAAACCTGCCAAGTCATTATTTTTGTTGCTGCCATATCCTAGATTCAAAAACAAACAAAAAATGAACTAGACCAAATCACAACTTGTTTTCTAAAAATGCTTCCAGACAGTTAATTTTAATAGAACTTGAAATATTTGTATTGCTCTGTAATTGTTCAGAAAATCGTCTGCCATTTTATTTTCTTTAAGGCAAGAAAAATCATGACAAAGTATTTTCACTCCCTCCCAATTGTATAGAAATGAGCATGCAGGTATTTTAATTTGGTTTTCCAACCCAGGAACATGCTTCTACTTTTATTTCCTAGCTGCTTGTTGTGTCAGGGAACTTCATGTCATATAAGAATTGAGGTTGATTGGTTGGTTTTGAAGTTTGAAAGCTAGATAGTTTTCTCCCAAGCTCTGCACTAGATATTTATTTTCTTTAGCTTTTCTATATGAAGTGCTGCACAAAAATATTAAAAGACACGCCAAAAAGAGAAAAAAAATCCTAATTCAGAGGGGGTAGATAGGTGGGAAACAGGAGAGAGCAAAATTAACCTCCTACGGGAATGTTACAAAGGTCTAAGACAAGAATAGAAAAGGCCTCACACTTTGTGCAGTTTTTAAAAAGGAATGTAGACCCTCTTTATAACAACTTACCCTGTCCAAGAAAACAGATACCAATGACCAAGTATAGCAAATGTGGTACTCTGTTAATTCTCATTAAAAGGGAGAGTCCTCTTTTGTGTTGTCTATTGAAGATATTACTCATGTGCTTTTGGATTGTTCTGGCTATAATGATCTTAGAAGTAAACACACGGTGTCACTGTTAAAACCACTGAAAGAAAGTTCATATTTTGCAAAATTCAGGGTTTTTTGCTGTTGAATATTGATAAATATGTATAATTTAGAACATCTAAATTTCTTGTCAGTGCTTTGCAGCTGCGTAATGCAAAACGTAGGCCTGTTACAGACAGGCCAAAATAAAGCTGCTTCGGGTCACTTTGGAGGTATGGTATTTCAATGATGCATGCGTCCTAAGAGTCCAAAAGCCGGACCAAAGCCACGCTCTATACCTAAGGACTGGAGTGCAGCTTTGGTGTGGCTTTTGGACTCTTAGGACTCATGCATCATTGAAATACCATACCTGCAAAGTGACTCGAAGCAGCTTTATTTTGGCCTGTCTGTAACAGGCCTTAAATACTTTATACAAAGTTACCCAACACGTGATGGTTCATGTTGAAAATCTTAAAATGTATAGTACTATAACAATTATTGGTTGAGTTTTAACTGTATATAATGATGAATTGCTAAATTACAATAATCATGTAGTTTTTATAACCAGCCATAAGATGGTTATAAATGCAGAACTCTGTAAACTTTTATGCTAAAATCTGTGAACGGACACATGCAAAGAACTGAATTCCAGAATCTGAGATTCTGTGTTATGGCGAGATAGTGTGAATACTATGGCCCAATTAGAACAGCCCTCACTCTTCCATTTTCAAGGGGTATTTAAGTCTAGGCTAGCATTAGAATTTACTTTAATGAATTGTCTATGATCTAATCTTAGTGGTCTGGCTTATTGGACACAGATGAACTTTCTATCCATGGTTTTATGTCAACTCACTTCTTCTGTAGCTCAGCACACCCCTAACTGCCTTGTGAGTTGACATAAAACCTGTCAGCACTGCCATCTTTCCCATTCTTTATCCCTATGTGCACTGGAGGACATGTGGGAGCATCTTTATTGGAGGAATGACTCCTGGATCCAGTGCCACATCTAGTCTCATTGTATGGGTAGGGACAAAGTGAAGGTATCCAGATGCTGGACTGTAGCTCCCAGCATTCTTCACCATTGGCTGTGTTGGATAGGGATGAAAGGAGTTGCAGTCCAAAAACATGTGGAGAGGAGTACTTTGCCCATCCCTCTGATTTCTTTCTGCCTCTCTCCTCCCACTGTACTGTCCCCAGAGAACTAATCTTGAGGTTCCTCCACCTTCTGATGAAGATTTTGGCACCCATGTGGCCGTAGGTAAGGAGAATTACTTTCTTTTTCCACTGATGGGAGCAATTTGGTGGAATGAGACTATTAGAATCAACCAATTTCTGTTAACCCAAAGCATTGTGCACAGAATAAATGGGAACTAAAAGGATTTTGATATGACAATTTGAATTTCTTCATAGCTGGAGTGTCATAGTGCTTTGAGGTACATGAGAAACTTGATGGGCAGTGAATGAATAAAAAACCTAAACACCATAACAAAGGGAACAGCTTCACTGTTGCACCTCTGTGAAGCAAACAGCTTGGGCTGTGGTTTTGAAAGGCCAGTGTAAGATCAAACTGAGCATTTGAGGTGATCAGTGCTCTTTTGAGATTGCCCTCATCCATTCAAAAGCAATTCATGATCATCGACATGGTCTTTGAGAGAAAAGGCTGACATCCGGAATGCATGTAGAGCACATTCCTTATCAAAGCTGAACAGCTTTTTGTCTTGCTGTGTGAGCTTCTCAGAAACAGCTTTAAAAGAACTAGTTGAATTAAGAATGAAAAAAGCCAGGTTTTGTAACATTTTCTTCTGATGAAGAAATGGCTCTTGTTACAAAACCGACCAACTTGTGTCTCAAACTGTATCTTATCTTGAGTGGGATGTCTTTACTTGGATGAACCCTCTAGCGGAGAAGAAAACATGGTGTTATTACATTGCTGGGTGTATATAATATATGACAAATCAACTGGTCTATATCAATTTATGCATGTAGTAAGAACATGACTACAACCATGATTTCCTATCCCATATCAATTCTATACATAGCTGTGCAGATTCTCATGTTGTGATCTGTCTATTATTTTCAAATACATATGAGTCATAACATCTCTAGTTATAGCACATTGTAAAATGCTTACTATCTTATTTCTTTTCTCTTTTGTTTAAATGCAAAGAGGGAACAACTTCATGATGTTTATTAACAACATGAAACTTTCTTGCTTTATGAAACTGCATAACTTCATAATTGCAAAAGGCAACAGTATCACCCATTTCACGCTCAAATCCATTTCTGCCTGGAAATCTCTGCTTTTGTTTTTTACATTTTTGATTTTTGGTACAGTCAAAAAGTTTATTTGTATTAATCCTAACGTAAGGTTTTCTTGGCAACATTTATTCAGAGGAGTTTTGCCATTACCTTCATCTTAGGCTGAGGGGCTGTGCCTTGCCCACATCCACCCAGTGAGTTTCCATGGCTTGGTGAGGATTGAACCTTGCCTCCTTGGGGTCCTAACCTAAGGGGCCATTCAGACTTATGAAGTTTAAGGCTTTCATGGTCGGCATCCATAGTTTTTTGTGGTTTTTTTGGGCTATGTGGCCATGTTCTAGAAGAGTTTCTTCCTGACGTTTTGCCAGCATCTGTGGCAGCCAGCCACAGATGCTGGCAAAATGTCAGAAAGAAACTCTTCTAGACCATGGCCACATAGCCCAAAAAACCCACAAAAAACTATAGCCATTCACACTACATTTTACCCCAGTTCAGAAACCAGATTAAAAGTGGGAAGTTCACATTGGCCCCGATTCTTTAACACATGAATTTGAGGTTTGCACATCCATTGAGGGGAAAATACCCCTTGGCGCGGGTCTTTTGAAAGTGGAGTTTTACCTGTATCTTTTGAGAAAAATCGGGTTCCGGCAAATATGAACTTGGTTCCAGTCATGTTCGGGTCAAGTTCAGGGGAGGGATTAGGTCAGAGGGAGGGCAGAGGGCGGAACATACCTCCCCTTCATCAGGGCAAAGGAGGAGGAGGAGGAAGGAGCAGAAGGAAGGGTGCCATAGAGGAC
This sequence comes from Sceloporus undulatus, assembly GCF_019175285.1. Classification (NCBI taxonomy): domain Eukaryota; kingdom Metazoa; phylum Chordata; class Lepidosauria; order Squamata; family Phrynosomatidae; genus Sceloporus; species Sceloporus undulatus. Next base: position 104,967,378 of record NC_056523.1, read on the forward strand.
AGGATCGGGGTGGAGGAGGAGGAGGAGGAAGAGTGCCATGGAGGGCAGGATTGGGGCAAAGGAGAAGGAGGAGGAAGGAGCAGGAGGAAGGGTCAAGTTCAGGGGAGGGAATAGGTCAGAGGAGGGCAGAGCGCAGAACATGCTTCTCCTCTTGCAGGCAGCTCTCTTTCTTTCTTTCTTTCTTTTTTTTTTTTTTTTTTTGAATTTTTATTTTTGACAGACTATGCGAATAGTTCTACAGGTTGATACATACATACTTTGATAGACGTGTGTGCTTGTGCTATATTTCCCTTTCTGTTTGCTGCTGGCACGGCTGGCATGGCACCTCACTTTGCAAGAGGCTTTTTTTTTTTAAAAAAAAATATTTTTTGTGTGTAACATGAGAATGCTACAATGCGAATGTTACAAATGTTTCCCTTTCAATTTGGCAAATTGATACAATATGTGAATGCTTTTGCTACATATGTAAAGGCATTCTGGGGTCGCAGTCAGAGGGAAAGCAAAGTAAGAGGATGCAGAGATGGCATTCTGAGGTGAGGAATAATAATAATAATAATAATAATAATAATAATTATTATTATTATTATTGTGATGGGATGAGGATGGCATGGGGGAGAGGCAAGGGCTTCGGAGTTAGCATTGGGCTGGAAACGAAGGGGAGGCTAGAGGCTGGCATGTGGAAACCCATGACTTTGCGGGAGTCACACTTTCTCAGCCTCAGGGGAAAGGCAATGGCAAATCTCCTCAGAACCAATCTTGCCAAGAAAACCCCAGGATGGGGTCGTTTTAGGGTTGCCATCATCTGTAATGACCCAAATACACACAACACACACACACATCTGGAGGTTTTTAAATTTGACAAGTTGACAGAATATGTGCACACTGCCGCCAGTTTTTTTTAAAAAAAGGAGAGGGGAAAGCACCAATTCCATTGACCAATGGCTGTAGGATACGTCACCTTTGACGAAAGCAGAAGTGAATTTGATTGACAACAGAGGAGGCTCCATTTTAAACCAGTACTGCAAATGTGAACTTTGGAGGGGTAAATTGCCTCAATCAAGGTAAAGGGTAGTACAAACTTCTTTCCGGGCAGATTTGATGTGGAGGGGGGACCCAGATTTGCCCAGTTCTATTCAGGGGAAATGGGCAAGTGGGAATGGGACCTAACACTCAAATCACCACACTGACTCTGACATACTACACCAGAACACAAATAGTTGTACAAGTGGTGGTGCATTCTCAAACCCTGCATAAGTGCTTTTGATAGTACAGCCACCACACACAAACCTGGCTCTGATTTTTGATTCATTTAATGGAGAATAAAAGCCACCCTTTGCAAACAACAAAATACCATCATTTGATGCACACACAAAAGAATTTTACAAGGGAGTAAAACCACCAACCAGAAAAACACTTAGTTTTATTGAGGGTTTTTTTTTCCGGGGAGGGGGGGATTATTTCTTTTCCTAATAGAGGAAGGTAATAAATTGTGAAAACAACTGAGTTTTTCAGTTCTTTGCAAACTAAGGCAAAATAATACAGGCATGGAACTGTGCTGCCAACTGGTTTTTGTGTCTAATTGGTGGGACTGTTGCCACTGGAGATGGGAATCTGCTTTGGGTTTTAGTCTGAACTCTAAAAGAGCTATCCATGGTACCAAACCCATTTTCGGGATTAACCTGGGACAGCTATTTTAAAGTTCAGATGAAAACCACACAATTGACATAGGTCCAAAATGCACTGCAAAGATAATATTTCTTCTTTGTGGTCTCTGCGAATCACATGAATGGTTTTTTACTGCACCTACGCAGTTAGGTCGGAAACTTCTAGAATCAACTATAATTCCCAAGATTTCCTAGCGTTGAGCCAGGGTAGTTAAAGTGGTCTCAAACTGGATTATTTCTGCAGTGTGTTTTGGACCATAAAAACCACCAACAAGATTGTGATTATTCCATATATATTGGAAACAAGCTGATTCAACAGAGAGGGATATGTACTTGTAAAAAAATATTTGAAATACTACAGCTAGAAAATAATATTGATTTTTGAAGGAAAAAACTCCCCTATGGATTATATAGATGACGATCCATTCTAAGGATTCTAAACTCTTACCATGGGGATCTTTCTCTTCCCCTCCAGTCCCAGGTCCTGAATTTTTACTCATGTTAATTCAAACAACTGATGAATAATTGTAAAGTCGAAGGCTTTCATGGCCGGCATACATAGTTTTTTGTGGGATTTTAGGGCTATGTGGCCATGTTCTTGAAGAGTTTCTTCCTGATGTTTCACCAGCATCTGTAGCTGGCATCTTCAGAGAATGCTTGCCTGGAAAGGAGTTGGGTATATATATACTGTGTGAACCTGGGAAGGCAGGAGGGATTTGCATGTGTATTGTTCTGGTGCTAATGGCAGGCCTCAGGGTGGGAGAGTCACGCCTGCCATTAGCAACAGAACAATACACATGCAAATCACTCCTGCCTTCCCCGGTCACACAGTATGTATGTATTTGTGTGTGTGTGTGTTTGTGTGTGTGTATAGGCAGATTCCAGATGGTGATGCTGGGGGACTCATGCTCTTCCAAAAGAGAGCTGACATCTGGCGTCCCTCAGGGTGCCATCTTGTCCCCCATGCTCTTTAACATTTACATGAAACCACTGGAAGAGATCATCCGAAGATGGAGTCGGAAATGGGCTGGATGAGGGAAAACAAACTCAGGCTGAATCCAGAGAAAACGGAGGTACATACTTGCGATAGGTTCCCCAAGTCCAGGCATGGAGATTTGTCAACCAGTCCTGGACGGGGTCACACTTCCCCTAAAGGACAAAGTGCGCAGTCTGGGGGGTCTTCTGGATCCATCACTACAATTATCATCTCAGGTAGATGCGATGGCCAGAAGTGCCTGGTACCAACTTCGGTTGATACGCCAACTGCGTCCCTACCTGGACCGAAAGGACCTTGAAGCAGTGGTGCATGCAGTGGTAATCTCTTCTTTAGACTTCTGTAATGCACTCTATATGGGGCTACCTTTGTATCAAGTTCAGAAACTTCAGTTAGTACAAAATGCAGCAGCCAGAGTGGTCACTGGTACACCTAGGACTGATCATATAACACCAATCTTAAGATCTCTACACTGGCTGCCGATTAGTTTCCGGGCGCAGTACAAAGTGTTGGTTATTACCTTTAAAGCCCTATATGGCTTGGGCCCGAGTTATTTGAAGGAATGCTTCTCCCTACATAATCTGCCCCGCACTCTCAGAACTACAGGGAAGAATCTATTGGACTGCCTGAAGACTAGATTAAGATCTACTTCCCATAGGGCATTCACTGTGATGGCTCCCAAATTGTCGAATGGCTTGCCAGAGGAGATCCGTCTCATTACCACCTTAGATGCCTTTAAGAAGGCAGTCAAGACGGATCTCTTCCAGCAAGCCTACCCCCCCCCAGACCTGCTTTAACAGCTTTAACAAGATGATACTCCACTCCAGGGGTAGGCAACTTTTTTGAGCCGGGGGCCGGGTTGCTGTCCCTCAGGCAACTGGGTGGCCGAAGCCAAAAAATAAATAATTAAATATTTTTTAAAAAATTTAAATAAATAAATAAACCGGGACAAATGTAGGTCAACATTTTCAAATGGTGGACACTTTTTTTAAAAAAAGTGGAGGACATGGAAAATTTTTTGCTGATTTTTAAAAAAATGTTAATATAAATGCATGTTTCTGAGGCATCTATAGACAATTGCCCCCCTTGCCCCTGCGCGCGAGAGGCCAAAGGCCCCGGTGGCAATCAGCGGCAGGACCGGGCTGGAGCCGGTCCCAAGGCCTCGCCGGGCCGCATCCGGCCCGCGGGCCGCAGGTTGCCTACCCCTGCTCCACTCGGAACTTGATGAGGAATCAGATTTTGATATTGCACATGTACAGGTATTTTAATGTGTTTTTAAATTTTGCTTTGTATAATGAGAATGTATTTTAACTATGTGTAACTTTATATATGTGCTGTTCTCCTGCCTCAATCTGTAGGGAGAGGCGGGATATATAAATAAAATTATTATTATTATTATTATTATTATTATTATTATTATTATTATTATTAACCCAACTTTCCAGGCAAGCATTCTCTGAAGATGCCAGCCACAGATGCTGGCAAAATGTCAGGAAAAAACTCTTCTAGAACATGGCCACATAGCCTGAAAACCCCACAAAAAATATGAAGAGTAATTAATTAATAATCAAGATGTGTAATTGCTTGGAAAGCAGCGATTCTGCAAGTTTTCTTCTCTGCCTATGAGCCTTATGTCTATTGTATAGCCGCATATATAGTTTATTCTAGTTACACTGTTAAGTTTTACTCTCTAAAAATCTGGGGTTTGTGGTTGGGTGAGACTGCTGAGAGCCCTCTCTGTTGGAGAGCCCTAGTTCCTTCCCAAAACTACATTTCCCAGGATCCCTTTGGAATGGAGAATAACTATTAGACCACTTGGCCTGCGTGGTCCCATATGTTTAATTCCTTGTGCTTTTGTGTCAGTTAATCCTCTGTCATTCTGTGTTTTCAGTAGGTAATTAAAATGACTTAGTTCCTTTCTCCTCCTCCCACTTTCAGAGATGTTTCTAGTATTTGTTACATAGATGGACATTTAAAATTCACTTAAGCTCAACTAGCAGTGAATTTGAAATGAAATGGGAGCATGGGGAGAGCACCTTCAGAGGTAAAGCTTAGAAAGCATTAGTCTTTTGTTTTGTTTTTTAATATGGAGGAATCATTTTGACCTGAAACCTCAGATACAGATATATTCTTCTGCAAATTTGTCAAGGGTAGGGTTTTTTTGGGTGGGTGGTGGGTGGGGAGGGAATACAGTAATGAAAACTAAGAACTTTGTTTCAATCTATATATCTTGGTCTCTCCATTTTGGCTCCAGATCAAATCTTTACACTGTTGGATGGTAAGACCCCAGCTATTATAGTTAGAAATGTCAAATTTAATAGGGGCGCCAGATTGGTTATCTATCTGATGGAATGCCATGCTGCAGTGAGTGAATTCCATGGATCAGAGATATTTTGAAATAGGAAATGTCACTTTAAAAAGAAACAGGGCATCTGGCAGCCCCATCTGCAAGGTAAACAAAATTAGAGAATTTAGGCTCAGAGCCTCCTTTGGGAGATTCTCATGCAGTCATAAATGATAAAGATTCCCCCATCATTAAGTGATAAGAGTTAAAAATAATTGAATGGGGCTCTTATGTAGTTCTACTGGAGTTCTTTATTTTATAACTTATTACATTTCCCTTTAGAGAGTTATTTTGCTACAGGTCATGGCAACTGATGGGCTCTAAACTAAAAAAAAATACTTCTAAGATCCACATTAGTGTCCATCATTGCTGTGCATATATGCAAACAACTCAGCTTTTGCTATTTAATTCTGTTCTCCATTTACCATGGTGTAATTCTTATCTGTAAGCAATTTAATAGCTGTGGGGAGCAATCATCTCTTTACAGAATGGCTGTATTGGATTTTAATTACTGCAGCCCCAAACATACTTGGGGTGCAATTCTGTGGCCACATATGTGAGTAAGCCCCATGAGCTTAGTAGGGCTTACTTCTAGATAAATCTGTATAGATTCACGCTGTTAGTACAGTGGTCCCTTGACTTCCCCTGCGGTTTGGTTCCAGGATCCCCTGTGGATATTAAAATCCATGGATGCTCAAGTCCCATTAAATCCAATGGCACAGTAAGATGGTGTCCTTTCTATGAAATTGCAAAATCAAGGTTTGCCTTTTGGAAAATTAAATATTTTAAGATATTTTCAAACCGTGGATGCAAACCATGGATAAAAAATCTGTGGATATGGGGGGCTACAAGTGCAATACTAATCCCTAATACTGATTGCTAAGTGAAGTAGGATCTCATGGAGGTGATTCTTTGTTGACTACAAAAGGGCTACTGTGATCAAGATTCTGTTGGGACACTACACTAACATTTTAAAATTTATTTAAAATTTTAAATAAAATTTAAATATTTAAATATTTAAATTTATTTATTTAATATATATCCCTCCTTTCTCCTAATATAGAACCCAAAATGATTTATTAAATAAAATATAAATAAATCTGGCCTCCCAATACGTAAGGTCTCAGGGAGGCTTATGGTTTACAATAAAATTAACTTGACCAATTTCAAACCATATATAATAATTTTGAACAGACTAAAAACATGTTAAATATTTTAACAGGCAAAACCAAGACTGTTTAAGCCAACTGAAACAGTTTAAAAGAAACAGTCAGCCAGGCCTAAAGGCATTCATAAACAGCTCTGTTGTTACTATGGCAGCCAGCATGGCACCGTGGTTTGAGCATTGGACTACGATGGAAGATCATATTTTGATTCCTTGCTTGGCCATGAAACTTACTGGGTGGGCATGGGCAAATCAAAAGCTGCTGCCCTCTCTGTGATAGGTTCACCTTAGGCTCTCCATAAGTTGAAAATAACTTAAAGGTACAACAACAGCAACAGCAATATGTTTTTTCTTACTTTTGGGAATGATATAAGTTGTGTCACCAGTTGGGCATCTAAGGGAAGAGTAATTTATAACAGGCATGCAACAGCAGAGAAGGCTCTTTCCCACAGCTGCCCACTGTGGATTGACACAAAGGATGTGCAAGGATCTCTGCTTTCTCAGAGGTTGTATAGTGCATCCAATCTTTCCAGAAGCACACACGTAGTCCCTTCCCTTTCTCTTTTGACTGTGGTGCTAAAGGTGAGCTCATGGTCTTGTTGAATTCTGTGCAGATGGTAATGCAACCATGGGATCTAGCTTAATTAAACTGTTATATGTTTACACTACAGTAGAAGGATATAGATTTATATTCCCTGGGTCTGCACAGAAAGTAGAACTAAAAGCTACTTTTTCCAGTTCTGGCCTCCAAATGGAGGGATTGATGCAGAGTTGGATTTGCAAGTGATCAGGTCTTGTCGGGACTTCTCATGCACACTAGCCTTGAGTTGCCATAGGGAAACGGTAAAATATTAAAAACAAAACTCATAGAGACAAGGAGGAGGAAGATCTGTGCTTTCCCCCATCTCCAGCCTTGGCACTGATGTGAGCTAATAAGTTTGTGGTTTCTGAGGCAGATCTACCCCATCTCTCCTCTGTCCTCCAACCCACCTGAGGATTGTTCTGTAATATGAGGTTTTTCTGGAAAATAGTTTTATTTTAATTTTTATTATGGAGATGGGCAACTGTGATCCTTTAGATTTTTTTGACTGTATATGTAGGATATTTGTGCTCAAAGCATACTATATATATATATATATGCACATACACTCATGGAGAGTAGCTTTAAAAAAGAAAAACAATATAACAATGTAATACTTTATTTCAGCTTATGTTTTGCAGTTCTTCTTTGGCACAGTGAAGGAGACAACCATATATCAGAGCAACTTTAATGCACATAGTAAAGTAATGAGGGGCAAGAGTAACTGGCAAGGGTAATGTCACTGAAAAACAGCAAACTAATTTGAGGCAGTGGGGAAGAGATGTTTGTCCTGCACTGATCTTGAGGAAACAAAGATGTGTACCATATAAATAAATTATTCCATGCCTATCCGTATTGCAGTTTGCCCCAACTTTCTGTTAGATCTAATTCTGTAAATTTAGTAATAACAATAGCTATTAATCCTTTGACATGTTCTTTCCAGTTATTCACATCACATTGCAACTACTCTGCAGAATCTCAATCTTGGTTTCACATGTAGTTTAAAGTCAGAGGCTTGAATCCTATTGGTTATCACAGAACCCCTGAATCAACTGTTGACTGATGATACAACACATGTGTAAATCCCATTAAATCAGTTGGTCTGCTCTAGTTGAGGTTAGCAATAGAATTCAGGCCAGTTTATGTGTTGCAGTGGCAGCCATGTGAGCATTTTGATAGTTGTTGTTCTGTGCCTTCAAATCATTTCCAACTTATGGTGACCCTAAAGTGAACCTTTCAGAGTTTTCTTGGGAAGATTTGTTCAGTGGCCTTTGCCTTCTTCTAAATCTGAGAGTGTATGACTTGCCCAAGGTCACTCAGTAGGTTTCCAGGGACATAGCCAGGATTTTGGAAAGCGGGGGGGGGGGGGGGGGGGGCGCAAGACGCCCCCCAATTATGGGGGGGGGGGGGGGGGGGGGCGCGGCAGCACACCATTCTTTTTATCTAGGGGGGGGGGGGGTCCGGACTCCAAGAACCCCCCCTTGGCTACGTCCCTGAGGTTTCTATGGCTAAGTGGGATCTGAACCTTGGACTCCAGAATTGTAATCCAGTACTAAATCCACTTCACCAAACTGGCACTTTTGAAGAGAGCCTTATTTTCAAAGTTCAGAACTGTTGATTCAGAGAATGTGTCTCACAGAACAAAGAAACCTGTGGATATTACCTACAATATTGCCAGAGGCAGCTTCACGTCCAGAGGCTGTGTGTAACCCATAACTCAGAATTAATTATGATGCTGCCAGGGGCAATGAGAGAATTTTGTTGTTATTTGTCATCTGGTCCAAAATCAATGTGAATATATTTTAATAGGCCAAACTATATACCATTCATCAAAATGTGAATTGTGAAAGAGAGAGCAGGGTAGAATGGGGGCGAGGAAGAGGAAAAGGTCTGGAAGAATCCAACCTCACGAAGTGATTTGCTTTTTTTCCTGCTGTCTGCACTAATGAATTTGACAATTTAGCAACAGCTCATCATTTCAGGATGAAAGTTGAAAAAGTGGCTGACAGGGAATAAATAAATAATTACTGGAAAAATATATACATCAGTTAACTTCAGGCAGTGAATTTAAATTAGAGCTTGTTTATACACTTCCAGTAATCTGAATAAATGCACTTGCAGGGTGGTTTTAGGGGTTTCTGCACCTAACGATCTATCCTGGTCACATGGGACAGCTGTTATTTGTATTTTCCAGTGACCCATCTGTGAGCTCATGCAGATATAGATGAGTATGCATGATCTCGCTGACCTTGTATTTTGCCTCTGGGGTTGAAGAAACATCATGGTTTGGGGGAAAAATAACAGTAGTTGATAGGAACCATGACCTTTTCACACATAAGGAAATCTGATTGCTTTCAGGAGAAAAAAATGTTTTAGAAAAAATATGGCACAGAATTAAAACTTCACACTTTGTTCTTCTGAAATTCCATAAGACTTGCTATCTCAAGTCTTGCCACTGAGGTCTGGTCTTCAAAATCAACACATGTAAAATCAACTTCTTTTTCTAGGCATGGTTGCAACACACATGTCATACTTCTTTTTCTGACAGCAGTTTTCTCATGTGTGTTCAATGTCATCATCAAATGAACATAGGCTCATTGGAGAGAGTTACAGATAAGGCTGAAGGCCAAAACTGATGGTCACCTTGACTACCAAGTAGTCATAGAGGTGGTCTGGGATTTCATTTCAATAAGCTCCTTTGATTTAGGAAAAAAGATGTCCTGAGTTTGTCGGTGTACATGAAGGCAGGTGGGCTGGTAGAAATTAACACAATGTGAGACAGGTAGATCAGTAGAGAAAGCAAGGTGCAAGACCACATGGATACACACCATATTAGGTCCCTAGGTCTCAACTGAATATACAGTAGAAACCAGAAAAGCAAAAATTGTCTGTCTGTCTGTCTAAACATTGGAAAGAAATACAGGAGAGAGAAGAAACCCATACCCCTCCCTAGAAATTGATTTTTCATATTATCTTTTGCACTGTAAACCTTGTGGCAGATTAGCTCCTACCTGTGCAGTTCATCTGTACATATACTGCCAAAGTGGCCCCTAGGCTAGTTCTGGTTTTGAAAAATGTATGTTAAATGGTGTGTGTGTGTGTGTGTGTGTGTGAGAGAGAGAGAGAGAGAGAGAGAGAGAGAGAGATTTAAAGAAATAATCATCACTCCTGACAGTTTCCAAGAAAGGCTCTTAAACCCTTTTTACCAGAAAAAGGAAAGCCAAAAAAAGTCAGGGGCTATTGGAGACCACAAACACAGCTTTGGGGGCTGACAAGCAACCCAGGACCAGACCTTGCTCAAACTTTGCTCTCATTTGTGGTATCATCTCTGCCCAGTAGTGCAAGACAACATTGTCATATGAAACTTGGGAAGGTCCATAGGAATAAAATGGGACCTAGATCTCTGAATGGATTCAAAGTTCCTCTTTAGGGGCAACATGAGAAAAGGTGCCATGCTGGTCTTCTTTAGTGAACTCCTTCTTTTGCTTATTGGTGCTGTTAGGAATGGAGAATAAATTCACATTAGCCATTAAAAATGAATACTGTATATCCAATTTACAATCTGCAACATTATTAATGACACTTTGCACTGGTCTTCCAGTTTCCTTTCATCTGGAAAAAACAATCTTTTTCTCTTTTTAAAAATGATACAGGCATATCTAAAATGTGTGTTGAGAAGTGTGCACAAGACATACAAACACATACATTAGGAAAAGTGGGAACCGAAATATGTACCAGTTTATATGTGTGGAAGTGGGTAGAGGCGGAGTCTCACAACCCAATGGAAACAGATAGGACAAGAGTCCTGGTGGGATTGCAAGATATGCAACAAAAATGAAATGGGTAGATTCTCACATCCATGGCTCCAGCGATAGTAGGTGGAGTAGGTGAGTGGTGTTGCATGTGTCCATGGATGAAAGAACTTGGCAAGGGCAAGCCATCCATCTGGAAAGGATCATTTCCTTCCCACTCTGCTCTGGAGGAAAGCAATGTTCCCTACATTCCTCCCACCTATGTTATGCCCATGTTCAGTCAGTCTGCATAATGAGCTGCGTTTTCAACCACTGAGTCTCCTGCTTTGTTTGGTTGTCTTCACGACTTGCTGTATGAGTTGACAATTTTATACACTCTCTGTGAAGATGCCAGTTACTTAAGCTCCACCAGCAGTATGTGCCCTGTTTATTCCATCTCAGTATTAGTAATAGACTTGCCAAGTTGTTGTGCTCCAAGCTGGCCACCCTTGGTTCCTCATTTCATTCAAACAGGGTAGCAAGTTATTTTGTAAATGAGGAGGCTGCTGTCCTTAGTAACATAATTGTGATTTGGCATATGGGGTACAGTACAAAAATTTCAGTTGAACAGATGGTGTCAGGATTTAAACTAAACACTTATGAGATACAGCTAGCCCAATCGCTGAACTTGTGTACTTGTTATTTTTATTTCAAGCAGGTTAGACATAAATTACTTTATGATTATAGTTATTGTTGTTGTCCTTGTCAATCTATGGCAGTGACTTTCATAATTTCTTCCCCTTCTCTCTAATTTGGTGTTAGAAGACTGGCTCCCACACACATACTTCTAAATGTTATATTCTCCTCCCCTGAATTTTTTCCTCCGGTGATAATCTCCTTCCACAAAGCTTTTTCACTTTCATGGAAAATTTGTTGCTGGTCTCTTTGGCCATGCTTACTGCTGAAGAGAACTTACCTGATGCAGTTACACTCATCCCTCAACATTTACGGCTTTGACATTTGCTGATTTTATTATTCACAGATTTTATTAATAAGTTCTCTTGAGGAATATCTGGGTCCTCCAGCAAAACTCTATGGTCAGCTTTAACCAATAGTTGCACTGAAGGACCTATAGAGATTCCTAGAAAGAACACTCCATTCAGCATTTGTAGCTTCTCCAGCACAATTCTATGGTCAATGTCTGGCAGATGTTGACCACAGAGTTGCACTGGAGGGCTAGAGATTCCTAGAGAGGTGTTCTCTCAGGTAAAAACATGTTTTTATTATTTGCAGTTTTTTTCCATATTTTTTCCATATTCTGTCCCCCATGCTATTCAACATTTACATGAAACCGCTGGGAGAGATCATCCGGAGACACGGGGCGCGGTGTTATCAGTATGCTGATGACACCCAAATATGTTTCTCTGTGTCTCCAACTCATGCAGTGACTAGGGATGGCATCTCTTCTCTAAATGCCTGCTTGGAGTTGGTAATGGGCTGGATGAGGAAAAACAAACTCAGTTTGAATCCAGAGAAAACGGAAGTACTAGTGATAGGCTCTCCCGGTCTGGGTAGTGAAATTTGCCCACCTGTCCTGAATGGGGTCACGCTCCCCCTGAAGGACTCAGTCCACAGTTTGGGGGTGCTTTTGGACTCGTCACTCCAGTTGACTTCCCAGGTGGATGCGACGGTCAAAAGTAGGGATGTAAAGAATATTCTCCAAAATTCGAAAATTAGTAGAAATATGCCTAATTCGACAATTTCGATAACATTTTAGAGAGAAGAAATTCTGAGCACTTCTCGATCATGAGTAAGAATTTTGATTTTTAATCATTTCGAAATGAAGGGAAGAGACGAAACTTTCAGCTGACTCGGATGGCCAGGATTTGCGTATTTTGCGTAAGAAAAGCTACCATTCATCCTGGGTTTTACCAGAGGCTATTTCCTTTGTTAGGGTGATTCCCCCTCCAACTTTGCTCAATAGCTTTGCTTTGAAAACTTATTATTATTATTATTATTATTATTATTATTATTATTATTGGGGTCCTGTGCCCCTAACCTCAGTGAAAGTGGATGGACGAGTGTACAGTGATTTGCTTTCCAGAGGTATCAGCAATGTGTAGTTAGTTCATTTTCTTCTTGGGGCAACCTGTCTTCTTTGCATCAAAGAGAACAAATCTGCCATGCATTCCCATATATTTCTTGGGTACAAAAACTTGTTATAGTAGTTGTTTTGTGACTTCAGTTCATTTCAGACTTATGGTGCCTTAAAATAGTGAACCTATTATGGAGTTTTCTTGGCAAGTTTGTTCAGGGTGGTGATGGTGTTGCCATTGCCATCCTCTGAAGTTGAGAGTATGCAACTTGCCCAAGATAACCCAGTGGGTTCCATGGCCGAGCCAGGATTTGAACCTTGGTTGTCAGAGTCCAGTGCTCAAACAACTACATCACCTTGGTTTTAAAATGAAATAAGCACTTGGATGATTTTGCAAATCACTACCCCAGATGATTTTGTTGTTATTGTTGTTATGTACCTTTAAGTCATTTCCAACTTATGGTGACTCTAAGATGTTTATCACACTATGCTCTTAAAGAGGTACTATTCCAGTGTGACTCCTCTAGCTGCCTCCTGTTGCATGCTGGGATTGGCAGTTTTAAGGAGGGGTATTTAGAATTCACAGGCAGAGAAGTTCAGCTCCTTAAAACTGCCAATCCCAGCATGCAACAGGAGGCTGCTAGAGGAGTCACACTGGAATAGTAGCTCTTTAAGAGCATAGTGTGATAAACATCTAAGGCAACCTTATCATAGGATTTGTTCAGAGGAGGTTTGCTATTGCCTTCCCCAGAGACTTGCCCAAAGCCACCCAGTGGGTTTCATGGCTGAGCTGGGAATTGAACCTTGGTTTGCAGAGTTGTAGTCCAGCACTCAAACTACTACACCATGATGGCACTGTAGGGGTGTCAAAATCTGTGTTTCAAATTTTGTTGTATTTCTTCAAATACAGAATTATTTCTGCATTGTTTTAGTTGTTGTTGTTAACTGCTGTCAAGTCAACTTCAACTTATGGTAGCCCTATGAATGGGAGACTTCCAAGTCACTCTATCATCAACAGCCTTGCTCAAGCCTTACAGATTCAGGGTCATGGCTTCCTAGATTGAGACCGTCCATCTTGTATGCAGTCTTTCTCTTTTTCTACTGTGTTCTACCTTACCAATCATGATCGTCTTTCCTAGTGAGTAAGGTCTTCTCATGATATGGCTAAAGCATGACAGTCTTAGTTTAGGCATCTTGGGTTCTAGGGAGAGTTTATTCTTGATTTTCTCTAGGACCCCTATATTTGTCTTTTTAGCACTATGGTATCTATAGTATTCTTCTCTAGCACCACATTTTCACAGGGTTGATTTTCTTCCTGTCCAGCTTTCACAAACATATATAGAAATGGGAAATACAGTGGCACAGACAAGATGAACTTTAATATTCAAGATTTTGTCTAGTTCCTTCATACCCTTTCAATCCTAGTGTTCTTCTGATTTCTTGACTGGAATCTTAAGTGTGGTCAATGTCTGAGCAAAAATATGGAAAAGTTTGAACAATTTCAATCATCTACTTTCAAGTTATTTAAATCATATGTGACCATTATTTTGTTTTCTTCTTTTTCAACTGTAAATCTGCCTTTGCACATTCTTCCTTGACTTTCTTCTGTAATTGTTCCAAACCTTTGCTATTTTCTGCTGGTAGTATGGTGTCAATTGCATATTTTACATAGCTGAGGGAATTAATATACAGTGGTGCCTCGGGTTACGAAATTAATTCGTTCCGCGGCCGCTTTCGTAACCCGAAAAGCCTTCGTAAGCCGAATTGCCATAGGCGCTAATGGGGAAAAAGCCGCGGCTCTGCCGCGGCTCCATTTAAAATAGCGCCGAAGTTTTTTCGTAACCCGAAAAAAACATTCGTAACCCGGAGCAATTATTTTCTATTGCATTTTTTCGTATCCCGAAAATTTCGTAACCTGGGTAATTCGTATCCCGAGGTACCACTGTATATTTTTAAAAGCACTTTTTGTAATGTACTTGTTCACGTACAGATTTCTATCCAGTGTGCACGCGCGCACACACGCACACACACAATTGGCTAAAGTGCATTTATTTGTGTGTTATTTCTTCCCATTGTACTCATATTTAGCTATTTAGAATTTAAAGAATGCACATCATTTTGTACATGACACCTTGTGTCCTATACTGGGAGAAAGGCAGGATATAAATTAAATACATTAAATAAATTAATTAAATGAATTTTCTCTCTCCAAAACACCTTGCAGAGATGCACATTTTTAGAGACTTGTCTTACAACAAGTCTTGAGAGATGCAGAATGTCTAATTTCATAATAGCCAGCATTTGGAAAAAATTCTGTCAAGCCGGCTTTGACTTAGTTAGGGTGACACTGTGAAGGAGAGATCTCCAATATTTCCTGGTGTTGAGCCCTCTTATGATCTTGCAAGTTCAGAGCTGTGGCTTCCTTATTTAACTCTCTCCATTCTATCTAAGCAGTATTCCTCTTTTTCTGCTGCTTCTCACATTACCAAGCACTCACATCTTTTATAATGTGTCATGTCATCTGATTATATGGCCAAAGTATGATGGCCTCAGTTTGATTGTTTTACCTTCTAGGGACAGATCAGGCTTTATTTGCTTAAGGGCCCATTTACTGGTAATTTTGGCAGTTCATAGCATCTGTAGAATTCTTCTCCAGCACCACCTTTCAAAAGAGTGGATTCTGTACCTGTTCAGCTTTCACATTTTTATGTGTCTCATTTTTATGAACATACTTCACTGTCCAGCTTTAACATTTTTACTGCCTTGTTTATATGGGAAAATCTGAAATGAATACCCGAAGATTAAAAGAAATCTATACCTTAATATCTGGTCTGAGGATGCTATGTGAAGCTAGGATTTGCTTTAGTTACAAATTACAGTTAGGGAAAAAAATATGACGTCCACATAAAAATGAAATCCTGGCTCTCTTGCTTTCTGTGGGAATGTGTAATTATAAAGCCTTAAATCTATTCAATTTAGCAACTTTATAATTCTTCCACTGCATAGAGGAAGGAAAGAAAAGATTTGTACTGGATTTTTCACACATCAGTCTAGTGTGATATTCCACCCACTGAATTACTCTTTGAAAAATCCTCATGTCTGACTTCTTAAGCACATGATGCAACTTTATGGACTTGCATGGAATCAGTAGTGTCTATATCAGGTTAAAGACCAATGTCTTAAGAGTCCTATGAAATGAATTTGCACTGCTAATGGTCTGTTAAAGCCAACCAAGTAAATAAACAGTACAGTCGGCCCTTCTTATACACGGATTTTTTATACACGGATTCAAGCATACACGGTTTGAAAATGTTCCAAAAAAGTATAAATTTACCTTGATTTTCCATTTTTTATTAGGGACACCATTTTGCTATGTCATTATATTCAATGGGACTTGAGCATACACGGATTTTGTTATACACGGGGGATCTTGGAACCAAACCCCAGCGTATAACAAAGATCCACTGTATTTTTAAAGTCCCCAAATATCTATTTAAATGCTAGTGAAAACTTTTTTACTTCCTTGGATTTTTAAAATGGAAATCTGGTTGTAAACAATCATTTGGCAAAATAGGCAATTAGATAAACCATTTATTTTAAAAAATATTTGGATAGATTTTAAGTGCAGTCACAGTTGTAGATTATGTATGCAGAGTACAACAGTTGAGTTATGGAATACTAGAGGCCTTTTGAGGAGGAAGCTTGCGTACTGAATAGTCATTCACAAAAGGTTGTTCCTGCGCATTTGCACTCCTGCCTTTGAATGGTCAAGGGGACAAACATTTCAGAAGTATAATTATTCTCCATGCATGTGCTACCGAGAGGATCTTTTCATCTGCTGCCCCCAAACTATAGGATGGCTTGTCAGAGTTGCTCTGGAATATTATCAACCTTGATAGCTTTAAAAAGGCTGTCAAGATGGATCACTTTTGACAGGCCTTCCCTGAGTAACTCACCTGGTCACCCACTGATTTGGTCTATCTCTCCCAAGATGCCCATCTCGCTGTTGTTTGATTGTTGTTTTAATTAATTTAGATGTTATTTTAGTATTGTTTTTCTAAATTATAGATTATGATTGGATGGAGGGATAATGGGTTTTGTATTGCTGCATTTATTGTATTTTATTTCATTGTTGTATTTTAATGTTTATTGTATATTTTACTGTGTTGTAAGCCGCCTCGATCCTGCGGGAGTGGTGGAGTAAAAGTAAAATTTCTATTCTATTCTGTTCTATTCTGTTCTATTCTATTCTATTCTATTGCTCATTAACATTCTAGATTACATACTCCACCAACCTGCAAACAATATTTTGGTTTACCACCAAGACCTTAGTGGGAAAATGCGTATATCAATGCAGACTCCCCACAAGCTGGTGCCCTCCAGATAGGTTAAGCAACCACTCTCCTTTGTTCTCCAGTGGATCTTCACATTCTGTGTTGAATCTCTGTCTGATATCAAGAAAATCCAGAGGTTGTGTGTGTGTGTGTGTGTGTGTGTGTGTGTAAACATTTATTTTCTTTTTAGGCCTATTCAAATTCATATCTGAGACTGGACTGAATTAAAATGAGCTGTTTATATTTTCCCATCACATATGCCCTTCCTCCTTCATCCCTTTTAGCAATCAAAAGTATGTCATCAGATAGGAATGAAGAAACTTTGGCCCTCTAGATGATGTTGACTCCAGCTTTAATCATTCTAGTAACCCTGAGTAACAATGGAAGCTGTTATCCGACAATATCTGGAAGGCCTCAGGTATCCCACTTTTGTCCTAAGTAGTATCATCTTTGCCATACAATGGCTGTGGTTGTGCATGATTTTAAAAGATGGCAAGGTTATGGCAATAACATACATATCATCAAAAGGTAGGATGTGTGCCACCCAAATGAGAACAATGGAAGAACTGTAACAGAATTTTCAGGAAACTTAGATTTCTAGGATTGGCAGATCAATAGGATTAGCAAGAGGACCTAGTAATTGAAAATCCATAAGTTTATTTCCAATTGTCGACAAAGGAAAACATTGAACTCAGTGGAATTCAAGTTCCAAAAAGCTGAGAACCCCGAACAAGACAAAATGGCTCTTTTTATATTATTCAAGACAAAGAAGCTTCTTCAATACACCTGATTGGCTAATTACAATTTAAACATACAGAATTCTTACAATCAGAACAGAAATACATGCATACATTAAAACTGCATCATCACTCCTTACCCCCTCCTGTAGGAATTCAGTGGAATTCATCCTAACCTTGCTTCTGAATGTCAACTATGTATCCTTATCTCAGTAGTTTATGTTATGTCTTTCTACTGGTGCCAGCTTCCATCTAGGTCAAGATGCACTCACTATTCCTTTGCTCTAGTTTTCCTAAACTCCAAGCCTTTATTTCAAAAACCATCTCTCTAGCTGACAAAGGTGACTCCATCTTTCTATAGTTTTTATATTTCAAAAAGGAATTTCCACCACAGAACAATTGCATATGTTAATTTATATGTTTTTACAGAGATGCAATGTTAAAAACTGTTAACTGTAAAGTCTAAACAAAATTACTAGGCATATTACCTAAGTGGAGAAGACCTGTGGCCAGGTGACTTGTATGCCTGCTGAAACTGCTGCTCATGTGCTAACTGGGCAAATTCAATATCCCTGATCTCTGCCCTTATGGCCCTTTGACTTTAAATTCTATTTGAACTGGAAATAAATAGGGACATCTCCAAGAAGAAAATTGGTCTCCATAAAAGAGGACATGGGCCCACTCTAGACAAGACTAACCATGATGCAGAGAATATGCAGCCTATTTGACCTCTTGTTTCAATAATGCAATGTACTGATAGTCAGGATGGCAGTACTAGTTAATATTGGGCTGGAGGAACTGTGGTCCTACATATACTGTTGAACCTCAGTTCCCATTATAGCTAGTCAGCCTTGCCAGTGAGGCATTTGACTAAGAGGAGCGATGCCACAATAATCACAGACCAATTGTTGGAGGTAAGGCCACAACTTTATTGAATCAAACATTAAACGGTGTAGGGTTGGCCCAAAGCATGAGGTCATGATCTGCAATATCGAACAACACACAGTTGATCGATGACCACAAATTTTGAGATGACCTAGGGGCTAGGGGACGCAATCTCACAGCTATGTTAAGTTTAGATCGCCTGTTTTCCCTTAAGCCCCTAGTCACCGAGTAACACCATAACGTAATGGCCCCCACAATGGCCACCACGTATGCCCTTGATGCACCCGGGTCCAAAGGATTCCCTCTCCAGTGCTCCTTAGCCCTGGAAACCAGCAGATCAATAGCCTATACTGCCGCCCCTTAGTTGTGACGAAAAAACACCAACCTTAGGGAAGGGAGGGTGGGGAGCTGAGCTAAAATGGCCCCGAACGCCAGGCCACGTGGCCTTTATATAGGCCTGGTAGCAGGGAGGGGCCAGAAACTGAAGCTCCACCCCTCCAAGGCAGACGACCAATCGGCTGCCCTGGAGGACCGGAAATATATGCCATAGATAGGTCCTCCAGATGGCCAGAGCGGCCTCAGGCCCGGAAGTCCCTCCCCGTCCTCCACAATTGGCCAATCAAAGGCCTCCAAAGCCCCAACAAAGCATGCTGGGGCTTCCACCCGGCCCAGCAAAGTATGCTGGGGCACACCTTGCCCCATAAGGGGCCCACCGGTTGCTGCTGCCTCCCGGCGGCAATGCCACTCGCCGGGAGATTCTGGCGGCAGTCCTATGGTGGGAGTAATAGTTAACACTGGCTGAAGATTCCCCATCCTTCATTTAATGACACTGACAAATGACCATAGGAAAACAGCTAGAATTATTAACAGTTCAACTGTTATTCTTCACCTATTATTATTCTTTTTTAAAATTAATAAATGCATGGTTTATCCTTCCAAATTATGTCGATAAATACTGTTTTAAAAGTATTATTAATGGCATGAGACTGTAATGAGAGACTGTATTATTCCTGATTAAAAAGCAGTATGCAGATAAAATATATCCCAGTTGTGCTGTCATTTTCTCTTAGGGTGTGTGTGTGTGTGTGTGTTCTAATGTTACCTGATCTGGAATGAATCACAAGACAGTGGCATGGGATAAAGCCCAATGCACTAATTCAATGTGCCATGTTTTGCCTCTGAAGCATAAATATTTGAAAGTCTGCATTTCTCTTTCTGAATGAATGGATTAAGTAGCTATGAAATATTAATTCCAATACTTTATACTAGGATAGAAGGAGTGCCTTCAGAAGCTGAATTCATTCCCCTGCAAAACAGGAAAGTATATTTAAGGAGATATTTGGTTTAACACTTGGTAGCTTGCTGTAAACAGGAAGACCATTGTGTGGGTCTTTCTGAGCCCCGCAGGATACAAAAATCCGCAGAAGAGTCAGCTACACGTTCAAGCAAAACTAGTCTGACATAGCATCTGAATCCTTAGGGAATGTATAAGAATGCTGAGAATTCTCTGTTGGATGTTAGCAGCTATTAAGAGAACTGTAATTCCCTGGGTTTATGTGTTATATGTTAGAGATGGTGCTGTAATTCCATTTGATGATTAATATAAACATGCTCTTAAGAGCTTGTGTTACTAGTGGCATTCACAGCCTACTGACAGATCTAGGATATTTTGGATGATGCACAACCTCTAGACCTGGGATGGGCTACATTTTGTCTTCCTAAAGTTGCTGGACTACAACTCCTACAATCTTAGACTATTGGCTCTGATGCCTGGGCTTGGTAGGAGGTCGAAGTCCAACAACAGTTGAAAAAGTCACAAGGTTCCATATCCCACATCAAGGTTGTAGAAAAGTGATGGGAGAATTTGGTGAGTCTGGGGACCAGGTTTCAGACTCTGAACCCTCTGCTCCCAAATAATAATAATAATAATAATAATAATAATAATAATAATACAACATAAATGTAAGTGTCTAGAATTCTACCTCTGGATTTGAAAAAATGGTGTGTGTGTGTGAGTGTGTGCAAGTGCGTGCATGTGTGTTCTAATATCAAGGAATGGAAGGAGTGTTCTGCAAGCTATTTAACAGGATGAATGATATGCCTGGAGACTCAGGAAAGGTTCCATGGAGGATGCACACATGACAGTGGGAAAGGAAGCAAGCACAAACAGGAAACGAATCCCTTCCACTACATAAGTGAGGAAAATTCTTGCAAAGACTATCTGCAATGCAGAAACAATACAGTTTGACACTGAACTGCCCTCACTATATTTACTATAAACCTAACAAGAGATGGTTCTTCTGAAGTACTGCAGTATAATCTGGTCAAATATGACTCTTTCATTTTTATTTATTTCTTAAAAAGGGAAGGAATAGACAGGAATGACCCAAGCTTATCATCCACACAAGTAGTATTATGCAGTGTAAGAAATAGACTTTACTAGTATCCAGATCAGTGGAAATTCAGGAGATTATCAGACAGGGACAGGAGTGATGTCCATCCTTATCCCATCCATGACAGCAATGGTGTGAAAGACTTACATTCTTGACACGCTGAACCAGTCATAAACCTGTCCATGAAGTGGAATTGCATTAACAGGTTCTTCTGTTAATGCAAAATTTAGAGCAGAGCAAGGACAGGACAATTCCACTTCACTGATAGGACAATGACAGGATCAGTGTGATGTCATTTGATAGCCTTTCGCGCAATCACTGTCATTTGCCCTTCCCTGATGGAACAATGTCCAGATCAGTGCTATGATGTCTGAAAGTCCTTCCTGTGATTGCGTGGGAAGGACAGGACAAGGATGTCCCACCCCTCATATGATAATCTCAGTTTTTTACTTCAGCCTGAGTAGGGTTTATTTTGGTGAAGGATGGACTTAATTTAAATTAAACAACATGGAAAAAGTGTCTATGCACTTATATTTTCCAGCCTTGTTAGAAAGCCATTCATTTCCTGTGAGAGATGAAACAGAAGGGAATTATTTGTTGAATTTTAAGAAGCAGAACTGAGATTTTCCTTCTCTCTCTCTTTCTCTGAGTGTGTGTTTGTGTGCATGCATACATGCATGCATACACACACACTCATGAGTGCATTTATTGTTTATTGTTGTTAACTGCCCTCAAGTCAATCTAAACTTCTAAATAGAGTCCATCCATCTAACATGCAGCCTTCCTTTCTTTCTACTTTCCTCCACCTTTCCTAGCATTATTGTTTTTTCCAGTGATTCGTGCCTTCTCATGATGTGTGTGACAACAGACTGAGTTTTGTCCTCTTGACTTCCATAGAGATTTCTGGCTTGATCTGTTCTAGGACCCATCTGTTTGTCTTTTTGGCTGTCCATGGGATCCTCAGCACTCTTCTCCAATACCACATCTCAAATTAATTGATTTTCTTCCTATCTTGTTTCTTAACTGTCCAGCTCTCACATCCGTACTTGGTAAAAGGGAATACAATGGTTTGCAAGATTCTAACTTTTGTGTTCAATTGTGTATCTTTGAATTTTAGAATCTTTTCTAGTTCTTTCATAGCTGCCCTCCCCATTGTTAATCTTCTTTTGATTTCCTGGCTGCAGTCCCTGTTTCTATCATTGTTTGATCCCAGGTATGAGAACTCTTTTACTATTTCTATTTCTTCATTGTCTAGGTCAAATTTGTGCATATTTCCCACAATTATTATTTTTGATTGCTTCATGTTTAACAGTAAACCTGCTTTTGCACTTTCTTTCTTGATCTTCCTTAGTAGTTGTTCTAGGTTTGGGAGGTTTTCTGCTAGTATAATGGTATCATCTGCATATCTTGGATAGTTGATATTCCTTCCTCCTATTTTTACTCCTCCTCCTCCTTCTTCTTTGTCCAGGCCTGCTTTTCTTACAATATGTTGTGCATATAAGTTAAACTGATAAGATGCAGCCTTGTCCAACCCCTTTGCCAGTTGGGAAACATTCTGTTTATCCATGTTCTGTTCTAACAGTAGCCTCTTGTTCTGAATATAGGATTCAGGATTATCAAATTTGTTTTCACTCTCATGTCTTTAAAGGCGTTCCACAGGCTTTCATGATCTGTGCAGTCAAACGCTTTGCTATAGTCTATAAAGCACATGCTCATTTTCTTCTGAAATTCCCTCATGCACTCCATTAGCCATCATATGTTTACAATGTGGTCCCTAGTGCCTCTTCCTTTCCTGAACCCCACTTGGACCTCTGGAATTTCTCTCTCCATGTATAGTTGGAGTTCAGGTTGCAGAATTGTGAGCATAATTTTGCTTGCATGGAAGATTAGTGCTATGGTCCTATAGTTGTTGTAGTCTTTTGTGTCTACTTTTTTGTGGATGGAGATGTATATTGATCATTTCCAATCTATTGGCCATTATTTTTTTTTCCATATCTGTTGAGATATGTTAGTTAGCACTGTAGTTAACTCTGTCAGGGTGGATTATAGCAGTTTGATTGGGTTATCATCTATTCCTGGTGATTTGTTTTTCACCATTTCCCTCATTGCAGCTTCCACCTCACTTTTTAGAATTTGGAGTTCATTTTCATATGGCTCTTCATCCCACATATCATTCATTTTATCATCTCTTTTATATAACTCTTCTGTGTTTCGTATCCAATGTCTTTTTATTCTTTCTTCGTCTTGAATTATGTTGTTTTTATTGTCATAGAGCATCTTAGTCCTTGATTTGAAATTTCCTTTGATTTCCCAGATCTTGTGGAATATGTCTCTCATTCTTCCCCTTTTGCTGTTGTCTTCTATTTCTTTGCATTAATCATTGTAGTAGTTTTCTTTATCTTTTTGCATTAGCCGTTGTACTATTGCATTCATGGTTCTTAGTTTGTTCCTATTTCCCTTTTGTTTTGCTTCTCTTCTTTCCTTTATTATTTGTTGCACTTTATCTGCCATCCATGGTTTCTTCTCTCTCTTTTTGTATACTGAGAGTGTCTGCCTGCATTCTCCATTTTATTATGTCCCTGACATCAGACTATAGATCTTCTGGTTCACAGTCTGTTATGCTTAGTAGTGCAAATCTGTTCCTAATATTGTTTAGATCATATTTTAGTATGATGACTAGTTTTGTTTTCTTCTTGAGTTTTGCTCTTATTTTTGATATGAGTAGTTTGTGATCTGAGCCATAGCTGGCACCTGGTCTAGTCTTGGCCATCTTTTGCTTCTGGTTATACAATCAGTTTGGTTTATGTGTTGGTGATGTCCATGTGTATAGACTTCTTTCTGGTTTTATGAAAAATGTGTTTGCAATGAATAGGTTGTTGGGATCACAAAAATCTATCAGACGCTCACCTGCTTTATTTCTTTTACCTAAACTAAATCTACCTACTGTTTTTGATTCTTCTTTGCATCTAACTTTTGCATTCCAGTCTCCAGTGATCAGATTGATGTCCTGTGCTGCTGTGTTGTCAGTTTATTCCTGTATACCCTAATAGAATCTTTTAGTTTCCTGCTGTTCTGTTTCTATGGTTGGTGCATATGCTTGAATTATGATGATATTCATAGGTTTTCCATGAAGCCTTATTGAGATAATTTGGTTTGATTTTGCATTGTATCTTTTGACTGCTTTTGCCACATCTCTTCTTAGTATAAAAGCCACCCTGTTTCTTTGTGTCTTTTCTTGCCCCGGGTAGAATACTTTGTAGTTGTCTGATTCAAAGTGACCCATTCCTGCCCATTTGAACTCACTCACCCCAGTACTGCTATGTTCATGCGTCCCATATTTTTACTATGTCTAGCTTCCCTTGGTTCATGCCTTTCCATGTTGCTATTTTATGTGTGGTGCTGCTTCGGATTGCATTTGTCTTTCTGAGTGTGTCTACTACTTGTCTCACCATCTTTATTTCTTCCTCTCTCTCTGTTAGTGCTCTGATCCTGCCTGTGTCTCACATGGTATATTGCACCATAGGGTTATCTGTGTTTTAATGTTACCCCTTTATTCTAAACAGGATCATGACTCTTTATTGAAGAGCAGACATTGATAAAAACTAGACAGGTGTCAGTAGTTTAATAATGTGGTTCATCACTTAACCAACTTATTATTATTATTATTATTTATTAACCTTTATTTATGAAGCGCTGTAAATTTACACAGCGCTGTACATGCAATCTTTTTAGTTAGACGGTTCCCTGCCCTCAGGCTTACAATCTAAAAAAGACATGATACAGAAGGAGAAGGGAGTGGTGACGAGAAAGGGTAAGAGGTCCAGCAGTTCCTCTCAACCTCCGAGGCCTGGACCAAGGCAGATGGACTGGAGGGAGGGCAAGGCTTCATAATGGATGGTTAATCATTATCCAGGGAAAATACATAATCACAAGTAGGATAATACATATACAGTACATAGGAATACAGGAAATGGATCGATAAACAGCCAACAACAGAACATCAGATAGTAAGCGACAATTATGCGATGCCTGGGAAGGCTTCTCTGAATAGGATGGTTTTCAGCTCCGTTTTGAAGCTGGTTAAAGAAGTGATGGCTCTTGCTTGTGGAGGAAGAAGGTTCCAGGAGTGAGGGGCAGCAAGTGAAAAGGGGCGAATCCGGGATGGGGCAGAGGAAATCCTGGGCTGAGACAGCAGACCTTGACTACCAGAACGGAGGGCCCTGGTGGGAAGGTGAGGAGAAAGAAGGTCTGATAAGTAAGGAGGGGCCAGTCCATGGAGGGCTTTGAATGTCGACAGCAGGAGCTTATACTGAATGCGGAAAGGGAGAGGGAGCCAGTGAAGGGATGCCAACACAGGAGAGATGTGGTCAGAGCGGTGGGTGGAAGTGATAATGCGTGCAGCTGAATGCTGGACAGAGATTAAAGGACGGAGGTGAGAAAAAGGAAGCCCAGCCAGGAGGACATTACAGTAATCCAGTCGTGAGATCACTAGGGCATGGACCAGGATCTTGGCAGTAGAGGCAGTGAGATATGGTCGGATTTTGGCAATATTGTACAAAAGGAATCTACAAGCCTTGGCTGTGGTCTGGATCTGAGGGATACACGACAGAGAAGAGTCAAAGATAAAGCCAAGACTGCGGGCTTGCTGGACTGGTTGAATGGAAATGTTGTCCACAGAGACAGAAAAGGAGTGTTGAAGGTTGGGCTTAGGAGGAAAGACAAGAAGCTCCGTCTTGGACATGTTGAGCTTCAAACGCCAATGGCGCATCCACTGTGAGACAGCTGTAAGGCAAGATGAGACTTGCTGTTCAAGCCTTGGAGAAAGGTCAGGGGCAGAAAGATACAGCTGGGTGTCATCGGCATACAGATGGTAGGAAAAGCCAAAAGAGCTAATGAGTTTTCCTAAGGACAGTGTGTAGAGAGAAAACAGAAGGGGACCCAGAACAGAGCCCTGGGGAACTCCAACAGAGAAGGGAACAGGAGAAGAAGTCTGACCCCCTGCAACTACTGCAAAAGATCTGCCAGACAAGTAAGATCTAAACCAGTGGAGAACAGAGTCTGAGAACCCAAGGTCAGAGAGTATGTCAATTAGGAGACAGTGATCAACAGTGTCAAAGGCTGCAGACAGATCGAGAAGAATGAGAACAGAGTAAAGGCCATTAGCCTTGGCCTGTAAAAGGTCATTCGAGATCTTAGTGAGAGCTGTCTCTGTAGAATGCCTTGGGCGGAAACCAGACTGAAAGGGATCAAGGATGGAATTGGCTTCAAGAAACTCAAGACAGCGCGAATAGACAACCCGTTCCAAAACCTTAGAAAGAAAGGGGAGAAGAGAAATCGGACGATAGCTAGACAAAGAGGAGGGGTCAAGAGAAGGTTTTTTCAGAATTGGGGAAATGAGAGCATGTTTGAAGTCCGAGGGGAAGGAGCCTGTAGAGAGAGAGAGATTGAAGATATGGAGGAGCGAGGGCAGAAAGGAGGGAGCTATAGAGATTAGAAGACGAGTAGGAATAGGATCAAGAGGACAGGTAGCAGGTTTGGAAGAGTTCAGAAGTGTAGAGAGTTCATCCAAAGAGGCAGGAGGAAAGACAGAAAATTTGTTAGGCGAAGGCGATAGAAGATTAAGAGCAGAAGAAGAATCAGGAGGGACTATCTCAGAGCGAAGAGTGGTAATCTTAGAGATGAAATAGTTAGCAAAGTCATTAGGAGAGAAAGATGAAGAGACAGGAGGAGAGGGAGGTTTAAGCAAAGTGTTGAAGGTGGAGAACAAACGCTGCGGGCACCTCTCATTGGAAGAGATCAGTGATTTGTAATAATTCTGTTTTGCCATAGAGAGGGCGCGTGAGAAGGAAGAAAGAACAAATTTGAAATGGATAAAATCAGCCCACTTTTTGGACTTTCTCCAAAGACGTTCGGCCGCTCTAGAGCAGGACCGGAGAAACTTAATGTTGGGGGTAAGCCAGGGCTGAGGCCTAGTCTTAGAGGAAGAAGTGCGTACAGAGACAGGGGCAAAATGGTCGAGAGTTGAGGAAAGAGTGGAGTTAAATAAAGACATAGCTGAATCAGCAGAATCCCCGAGATTTAGGGAAGAGAGAGATGAATCCAGGGTCAGACCAAGATGGTTAGAGTCAACAGATTGAAGATCACGAAAAAGACGTTGAATAGTATGGCGAGGAGGAGGAGTATAAGTGAGAGCAAAGGAGATTAAATGATGGTCAGATAGTGGAAAGTCAAGTGCCAGGTAGTCAGAAATGGCGCAGTTTGCAGCAAGAACTAGGTCAAGACAGTGACCAAGAGAATGAGTTGAAGAGTTGGAATGTGGTTGGAGGCCAAAAGAAGCTAGCAGAGAGTTAAAGCGAGATGTTGTAGGGTTGTTGGAATCGTCAACGTGGATATTAAAGTCACCTAGGATCAAAGTGGGGACTGAATCTGAAAGGAAGAATGTCAGCCATGATTCAAAGTCAGATAGGAACTGGGTGGCAGAACCAGGAGGGCGATAGATGACTGCAACCCGGAGCTGTAGAGGAGAAAAGAGTCTAATAGGATGAAACTCAAAGGAAGAGAAGTGATAGCTGGGGGGAAAAGATAGAACTTGAAACTGGCAGGAGTTAGATAGCAAGATACCAACCCCTCCTCCTCGACCCTCAGGACGGCTTGTGTGCGTGAAGGAGAGACCACCAAAAGAATCAATCAATCAATGTTTACCCATCATTGTAGTATTTGCCCATGATGAAAGTAGAAAAATATAGATAACATATTTGTTCCTGATCTTTTAATTTGCATGAAGCTTGTATGGGCAGTGCCTAAAGAAATTCTGTAGGCATTCTGGATTAGATTACAGTGTTAAAATTCACAAAGGATTGGGTGGGGGAGCCTTGTCATATTTCATTCTCACTGTACTTTTCAGAATCCCACCAGCATTCATGTTCCAACCAAGTTCTATATTAGGTTGCCTAAAATTTCTTTCTTTTTCTGTACAGAAATTATTATTTTTCCCCTTTGGTTTATCCTTTTCCTAATGTATATTCTTTTAACACATTTTCTTGTGTAGTTGCAGGCATGGAAAGAATCCGATACTCATGGTTTTCTCTTGAGGATAGGAAAGTGAAAGATACATGCATGGCCCCCTCCCCCTCCCATCAGTTACTATCATGACCACAAATATAATAAATTCTTTCAAAGTTGGTTTAATGCAAATTTGTATTCCATCCCCAAAGCTCACCTATTCTTCTTTATTTCCTTTGGAGAATGTTTCAGCTGAAAATACTTTGTAGCATGAAAGAGATTTGCTGACCACCCTGTGTTGTGGCTCATCCATCTACACAAAAGTGGGTCCCTTCTTGGCTGAACAAAGTGTCTAGATCACCTCATCGATGCTTTTCTTGTATGGGGCCTTCTATCATTTCCATCAAGCTGCAACAAATGAAGGCTCTATTCATCTTTTCCTTTTCTTTGATCCCATCAGCACTTTCCACTAATGGGATATGGGAAAGAAGGGGAGCATGAACTGGAAATAAAAATCACACTCTACAATGAAAGACAGTGTGCAGCAAAGCGGAACAGCCCTGGGGACCAGGTGAGCAAAGATGAAGCAACATGAAGCATTGTAACATGAAAGCCAGAGGGAGATGGAGAAGAAGCAGGTGCAACAGTATCCAGAGAGAGGGAAAAGGCTTAGAAGGCAGACACCCCTGAGAACAAAATAGGTTTTAAGTACTGCATCTGAAGTGACCAGGTGGTCTGTTCACAACATCTTCCTTTCTCTGCATTAGATAATGCAGTACTGTTTACAAAGCAGATGCTTTGAAACTACAAAAACGACTTGAACTTTTTTATTTTTGAATCCATATCCTATCCGAACAGTGCCAAACTATTTAAGGCAGGTGTAAGGCAACACTACTTTGAGTCTGCTTTGATCAAGAGGCACAAGATGTAATGCATTGTATTTACTTGGAAATTTCTCCCTCTTGCAGCAGGGCTTAATCTGAAATAAGCATGCACAGGATTACAGCTTTGAAAAGTATTAATTGACAGGACAGTCCTAACTGGCCAAGATGGCTAGGAGCCAGCAGACCCAAAATAGTCCAGTTGAAGTTGTACTGAACCCAAACATCTCTTGGCCAAGGGACTACAATCACCCTGGCCTAGCTTTGTCCTGGCATTGTGTCTGTGTCCCTCGCCTGGAGGAGGTTTGGATCTGGTGTAACTTGGCTCCTTCTTCATCCCACCACTTTCCCATCTTTTCTGCTTTTAGCTGTCAGAGGAGTTCCAGTGGCAGATTGCTTGGCTGGAAGATCTCTGAGATCAGCCAGAAGCTGGAAGAGGTTTTGGCTGGCAGAGCAACATTTCTACTAGCAGAAAAGCATTCAGCTGGTGGAACAGGGTTCTGCTTAACCTCATACATGTATCTTAGAATTACAGTAGCATAATAAATGAAATAAATAACCCTCCCCCCATTTTAGTTAAGAAAACTCCCAGTCTGGCTTTATGTTAAAAAAAAAAATCCAGTCCCTCTCCACAAGTTTGTAATATAATAGTTGTGATAGAAAAGGGAGGGGGGAGATGGTAGAAAAGGAAAGGAAAGAAACTAACACCTGTTTTTGTTGTCATTGGCACAGCAATCCTAAACCCTCCAAATCCTCTTGGTTATTGAGGGGTGGGAGAGACAGGGTTAGAATATAGCAGTTGCCCCCTCGTTGTGCACCTAGAAAGCTCTAGGAAAAGAACAGTGACTCCATGAATTCTTCCACTGGTGGTAGGAAGCATACAGATTCAAAAACATTCTGTTCTGGAAGTGGAACATATCAGAACCAGTTTTGATTCTGCTGTTCCATGGAGAAAGGACTGAACCAAGCCGTTTTACATCAGCCTGGAATCAACCTAGATAGTTCCCTCCCATAACCTCCAATGGGGGATTTTTTAAAAAAAAAAGCCAGGTTAGGAAAGCAACAACACAAAAACCAAAACTAGATTGTCCCTATAACTTCCATCCTGGTTGCTGCAATCTAACAGAGCTTGGGATGAGAGGGGTAGATCTGCTCCTTTGTGCCTCTTCATCTCCATTTCAGATTGTACTGTTAGAAACTGTAATAACCAGCTGGAGTTAACATGATTTTGGGAGAGAAGGCATCAAATGGAACCAATGTCTCAGCCAAGGTGACAGAGTGGGCATTGCTTCCTGTGTCATTCTCTGCTGCAGCCTAATTAAATAGAACTTGGGTTCTTTAGTTCTCACTGGCTCCAAAGCATAAATTAAAATAAAAACCCCTAACCCTTAAATGGTGCAATCCAAAACCTCAAGGATCAGTTGATTCCTGTCCTCATATAATCAGTATTTTATTTCTCTTAATTTTTAAAATAAAAAAAAATACACTAGTGCTTATGTTCTTTGAAGCTCAGTTTTTGAGTGGTCCAGGTTTGTGAGAATTTCTGTGAGCAGATAAGAACTAATTGCAGTCATTCCAGACATGACTATCTCTGCAGGTTAATTGCTCTGCTAGTCCTTACATTTGAAGCTGCCCAGCTGTGTGTTTTTCCTTCTCCACAGGTTACAAGATAAGTTGCTGTAAGGTACTGTGTGCTTGTAGAAAATCACAGGAACCAGCTTGTTAGCCTTGTCAAAAAGCATGTTACTTTTATTACAATATAATAATAAATTTTACCCTCTAGGTCAATTTCACTTCAGCTGATTCTTCTTTTCTTAACAGTGTGAAGCAGGGAAAAATCAGCATATTTCACACATGGGAGTAACTGAATGAGTTTGTTAAATCAAAGTAGCAGTACAGTGGACCCTTGTTATACGCTGGGGTTTGGTTCCAAGATCCCCCATGTATCACAAAATCCGTGTATGCTCAAGTCCCATTAACTATAATGACATAGCAAAATGGTGTTCCTTATAAAAATGGAAAATCAAGGTTTGATATTTGAAATTTATCCTTTTTTGGAATATTTTCAAACCGTGGATGCTTGAATCTGTGTATAAAAAATCCGTGTATAAGAAGGGCCAACTGTACTGTTTTATTGAGAGTAGACAATGCAGTGGCTATCTAGAGGGCCTTTCTGTCCCACCTAGTGATAAACAATAG
This sequence comes from Sceloporus undulatus, assembly GCF_019175285.1. Lineage (NCBI taxonomy): Eukaryota > Metazoa > Chordata > Lepidosauria > Squamata > Phrynosomatidae > Sceloporus > Sceloporus undulatus. The sequence goes on from NC_056523.1 coordinate 104,998,382, forward strand.
CTTTTGTTATTGCTATTTTCCCCCTCATTCTTGCTCTGCTAAAAGTTGCAGGAAATGGTGACAAGAGAAATGGAGCAGGCAATTGAACAGCATAATTTTGCCTTGCATTTTTCTGACATACCCAGTGATAGTTTCAATGTATGCTTCTCATGTACATCTTAAGGTCTGTCTCCTTATATGAACCTTCCTGAGTTTTAAGACTGGCAGAAAAGGTTCTTTTCCCCATACTTTCAGAGGTATGTTTGGTGAGGACAACAGAGAGAGCTTTTTTGAAGGCCATTACTAGATTATGGAATGCCATGGAGATTAGCCAACGTCCCCACTCCCTATCCCACTGTTCCTCTGCTGACAATAGTTAAATACAAGAAGGCCTTCAAAACTGTGTATGTACCTTCCAGTTTCTTGTTGAGTTATAGCATCCCCATGAATTTTTAAGGGTTTCTTAGGCGAGGAATATTCAGACGTGTTTTGTCATTGCCAGATCAGCACCTGATATTTCTTGGTGGCCCTTCATCCAAGTGTTACTGCATCTGGCTCTGCTTAGTTTCCAAGATCAGACAGGATCTGGTGCCTTCAGGGTATTTAGACCCTTAATAACTAAATGGGTCTAAATGAACATGCTGGACCTTTAAAATTCTGCAGTATTTATTAAGATAGTATGTTCAAGGCTTTCAACAACTGTTTTAAACTAATGTCAAAATACACTGTATTAATGTATTAATACATTAAATTAATATAAAATCTATACAACATAAGCCCAGCCTATTTGAAAGATCTTGCCTTTCTGTAGGAATCTGTTAGAGGCTTAAAATCCTGATGGGAGGGCTGATCACAGACCCATCTAGTGAGGACACAGGAAAGATCTTTTTCACTGGCTGGTCTCAGCCTGTGAAATTCCTATCCATGGGAGGATGGTCTGCCCCTCTTATTGGTCTTCTTTTGCCAGGAGGATTTTTTGTTCAAACAGGCTTTTAATTATAAATAGGTTCCAAAGAGCATTTTATGGTGTATGTGTGTATGCTCTTTTTAACTTTACAGTTATCTTTTTAAATGACTGTATACTTTTAAAATTGCACGTTGTTTTAATGATGATTATTTATATTTTAACACACACACACACACACACAATGTAAAACCAGTGTTTTGGCTTACATTGTGTTTAGCCTTTATAAGCCTCATGCTGGGAAAAAGCTGATATATCAAATAAATAAATAATAAATTTATATTGAAAAGATATTGTGTTTTGTTAGATTTTTTAATATGTTGTAAGCCACTTTATACTGCAACCTTGTGAGAAAGGTGAGATACAAATAAAATGAATGAATGAATGAATATTATTTTACTGTTTGCATTTATGGCAGTAGTTCTGCAGTCGATGACTAAATGACTGGAGAACACTATTGTATCAGGGAAAGTCAAATACGTTTTTATGGCTGAGGCAAGAATGCTTCTCCCTCTCAGGTCCCTTCACAGATGCAAATCACATGGACAGTTGAATATTACTTAAGCTCTTGCAGTGGAAGGGTATGAGATCTTCCAACTGTCCTGATTTGTCAGGAAAATAATTAATCCTCTGTTATCCCACTTTTTTATATCTCCTTTTAAGATGTCCCAGTTTCACTTTCCTCCTGCCACTCTCCCCCTTTTTTCTCAGCATACTTCAGTGGCTGCAAGCTTACATCAGTGTTCAAAAATAGTATGCACACAATTGTTAGCAGTGGAGAGAACAGAGGTGGGGCATAGTCTTGCCCTTTCCAGTAGGCTCAGACAAAAGCAAACTGCAGAAGCCCTTCCTAGCTTGTGTATTCTTCCTCATTAATAACTTTGGCTATCTTGACCACACTTTGATGTTGCATGACTACATATCTCCCTATTTTCACCTCTGATAAGTTGGAAGGTCTGCAGTATCTTCCACTACATCTGAAGGTGACAGACTGGTTTAGGAAGCACAGGACAGGGTATATGCCACACATAATTCTGTTCTCTTGCTTCCTCTTGCTCCCCAGCCTTCAGCGTTTGCCACAGATGGCTGCCTCTCTCTGCATAATTGTAGAGCCATTCTCTGTCCCCTAAGATATGCTTCCCAACTTTTTGAAAGTAACATTTTCCCATTCAGTAAAAAAAGAAAGAAAAGAAAAGAAAAGAAAAGAAAAGAAAGAAAGAAAGAAAGAAAGAAAGAGCCATGAGTTTAGGAGCCTCATCCAGTTTTCTTTTCTTGGCAATGTGGTGGCCACTGAATACTGCTGTCATTTGGTTGGGACTCCACACAGAAGGCAGGATTATTTTAAACCTTTTCCAATATGAATTTATCTGATTGCTTGGGAATGCCAAGTGCTGATACCCCAAAAGATACAATACTGGTAAGATAGACCCATGTGATACTGGGATTCAAATATCAGCTTATGGCAGGAATGGAGAACATATGGCTTTACAGATTTCAGGAGTACAACTCCAGTCAGGTTTGGCTACCACAGCCAATGGTGAATGATTGTGGGCATTGCTCTACACCAAGCTTTTAGAGGCGAATTCATTTCTATCCATACCAGAAGGAGACTTTTTAGGTTCATGTTTTTGAATGGAAGAACGCAGTGATGCACTGATAATGCTTTGCAATTTGTGAAAAGAAGTTCTATTACCATGCTTACTGAAGGAGTCCCAGTTCTAGGTAAAGAGGGGGATACAAATAATAATAATAATAATAATAATAATAATAATAATAATAATTGAACAAGAACATGTTTTCCCTCTAAGGATGGAACACTCAGAATATTAAACCTTATCCTGTTTGTGGAGAAAACCTGTTTTTGCTAAGTCCTGTAGCAGATCAATAAGTACTAATGAAAAACCTCCTGGAAGTATTAAGCTGAAGAATGTCCAGTAGCAGCCCAACAGTAAAATGTTACCATAAAGAGCTTCTGGCAGAAGAGTGATCTATTTCTCAGATATACACGAGATGCAATCAGTCAGCAATCTACACTTGGAAGCAATGGCTGTAGCTTCATTTATCCATTGGTGCAAAAACAACCCACCATTCAAACTTTCATATGACTTGTATCGATTTGATTTTTAACCTTTCTTAATCCTAAGGTTCCTGAAGTGACTACGTGCAGTTTTATAAACATATAAAACATGCCCAAAGTAGATTGAGATGGATTTTACATGCTGCTAAAAAAACTTGTTATTTACCTTCAGCTGAGTAATATCTGCTTACCTTGTTCCCTGGCCTTCAGCAATGCAGAAGTGACAGGCTGCTGTGATGAATGATCCTCTATGGACGTATTCTACAGCAGTGGCGTTCAACTGATAGTTCATTACATGTAAGTGGCTTATGTGCCAATCTCCAGTGGGTCACATCTCTGCCATTACCACTACCATACTCTTTGGCTTGGATCCTCTTGTTAGTACCAATGAGAATAGTACTACTGAATCTATGGTACTAACTTATGCAACCTTTCTAAGCTCTGATTTATCAGTTCAGTAACAAATATGTCTGTAAACGTAACTTTTTGAGAGTGGGGAAGGGGGAGAAGGGAGCAGTGAGCAGACAAGCAGCAGTTCTTAAACTTCTTATGATGACCCATTTAAGTGGACACATTGCAGGGAAAGAAGGAGCCAAATACATCTGGCCCAGTTCCTCAGTGAGGCTGGTAAAGCGAGCCTTGCTCTTTTCCTCCCTCTCCCTCTTGTTCCCCACAATGACCAGGTGGAACAACAGCTAAAAGATGGCAGATGGGTAAGAGAATATCACTGTAATGTGTAACGTAAGACCAAAATATAATAAAAGTTGTCTGGTTTGCTCTTATGTTCGCAACTTTATTTTCAAGAAATGTGCTATAAAAGCAGTTTATAGTAGCATTATTCACTGTTGGCACAGCCATGAATTAAGCATAGATCAGTGTAATGGCTCTACAATCTGCACAGAATGCCCTCTGCACGAGCCCCTGATTAATTGAAGGAGAGAGCTCATTTCTGCTCATGCGCAATTCCAATTTATTTTCACAAGTCTTTACTGGCAAATTTCCCAGTGGATTATACATTTGTTCTTGATTGCCTTTGCAAACTGCCTGACTCTGGCCATGAGCATTTTGGCCTTACCCACATCAATATTGGTAACATAATACATTTTGCAGCTTAGCGCACAACAAGAGGCATTACAGCCAGCTTAAGAGCTTGGGTCAGTAATAGGAGCAGCCCCTTTGCCTTTTAAACACCATTAATAAACATTTCTGAACTCAATACTTTTTATCCATCCCTAGTATTTTCCACCTGAGGTCCTTGGTGATGAATATGCCCTGTGTGTCACCATTAAGGAGGCCCTAGAAATCTGAAGTTAGTAATGTGGCAGTGCATAGCAATATGATATGTGATATCAGTGATATGATAGCCTTGTTTAAATATTTGAAAGGATGTCATATTGTGGAGGAAGCAAGTTTGTTTTCTGCTGCTCCAGAGAACAGGACCTGGAACAATGTATGCAAGCTACAGGAAAAGAGATTCCACCTCAACATTAGGAAGAACTTCCTGACAGTAAGGGCTGTTCGACAGTGCAACACACTCCCTCGGAGTGTAGTGGAGTCTCCTTCCTTGGAGGTCTTTAAGCAGAGGCTAGATGGCCATCTGTTGGGGATGCTTTGATTTGGATTTCCTGCATGGCAGGGGGTTGGACTGGATGGCCCATGCGGTCTCTTCCAACTCTATGATTCTATGATTCTAACAGCAGCAACAGTGTCAACAGCTATACCTTGTTTCTCAAAAGTGAGCTAAGATTATGTTTGCAACTGTACTGCAGATCTTGTCTACTGATTGAAAGCATTTTAAAACTAACTCACAGTGAGATTATACAGAACATGTTCTTCCTTGGAAAGATTCTAATTGTTTGAATATGTTCCTTCCCAAGAGATGAAATGGGTATATTATGGATAGTGTTAATAAACTGCAAAGCTTCTTTTCTGCTACAGTTCTTCATCACAATATTTCTGCAAAAGTCTGTGATTTACTTTCCAAAAAGATTATCTAGGCGTTTGATTGACATTCTAATTCAAAATGCAATTGCCTGGATTCAGAAGAGCAAATATTGTGCACACAAGAAGACATTAGACACTTGAGCCCAGGGGCAGGGGGAACAGAGCTTCTCTCAACAACCTCAAGTGTAAAGGCATAGCATTAAATACCAAAGAATCATCCCAACCATAATGCTTGTGATTTCTCTCTATATCTGTGATAAATGGACATTAAAGAAAGCTGTCAGGAAGAAACTCAATAAATTTGAAATGTGGTGCTGGAGGATCGTTCTGTGGATACAATGGACTGCAAAAACAACAACAAACAAACAAATGGGTGCATCTTAAGAATAAATCAAGCTTCAACTCTCTCCAGAAGTGAAGATAACTAAACTGAGTCTGTCATACTTTGGACATTTTATGAGATACCATGAATTATTTGAAAAGGTGATAATGCTCAGTATAGTGGAAGGCAGTAGGAAAAGAGAGAGACTTCACTACAGGTGGATTGATTCAGTACAGGAAGGTGCACCACTAAATTTGCTAGACCTTAGCAGAGTTGTTGATGACCAGGGCTCTTGGAGAGTCTCTCATTCATAGAGTAGCCATATGTTGACGTCAGCTTGATGACACCACTCCCTATGATGACACAACATGTTTCCAATTTAATTTAATTTAATTTGGCATTCCATTAAAAAAATGAAAATTTATTCAGACTGATAAATATATCGTATGGATTCAAACAGACTGAATATTCTCCTTTATATAGAGAATGATGTCTTTCATTTTATAAAGGTAAACTAAACGGAAACTTTCTTTTGGAAGTGATGGAAAACTTATTCCAAATGTTAATCCCCTGAAATGTCACCCTCTTTTATTATACCCCAGTTTTAAACATGGTGTCAGACCCATGTGTATGGTTCTGTCATGATGATGTGATGGCGTGCTGATATAACAATGTAATACTGTGATAACCTGATGAATTATTGGGAGGATGGATATGGGGAATATTGATATTATATATTAATCGAGTGAGTGCTCTGAATATGGGAACAAATCGAGGAGCAAATGGTAACAGGTTGAAAACTTATAGTTTCCTGCAAGGGGATTTGGCTGGTAAAGGAGGGGTACTTCCTTTCCTCCCTTAACTGCAATTGAATGGTAAACATGGGAGGGGGAAAAGGAGACATGAACTTTTGCTTTGATCGGGATCAAAGGAATCTAAGGAAGGGGGGTTGGATTATTTGAATTCTAATACGACAGTAAGGGGAACATATCCCCAGTTCCAACAAAAACCTTGGACTGTGAACTTCTATCTTGATGTCCAGAATAAAAGTCTTTTGTTTTCAACCACACTAAGATGTTTGCCCAGTTATTGGGAACTGAGTCCATGGATCCTGACAAATATGAGACAATATGAACCAGTGAAGTCATCAGTGATGATACATACTGAACAAATGGTTGTCTTTGGTCCGTTACATATGGGCGTAAAGTACGCGCTCTGTGCGTACTAGGGTTAGAAAGGGGCATCACTTCCTGATGCCCCTAACCCTGATACGCACGGAGCGCATAAAAAATGGTGGTGCCCTATACACATGGGTGCCACCATGACTACGTCATGACCGCACTACCTCCAAACGGGGCGGCACGGAAGTGACGTTGTGGGGCCGCACGAGGGCGCCAGGGGCGCCCTTTCCGCAGCCCCGGAAGGAGCTCCATTTCGGAGCTCCTTCCATGATTTGCGTCGCTGGCGCAGCCTCTACACAGCTGCACCAACGACGCAAATGAGAAAGGGGCCAAGCGGCCCCTTTCTCCTCCTCCCTGCTGCCGTTGGGTGTCCTTGGGGCATGAAGCCCCAAGGACGCCCCTTTGCAGGCCGTAGGGAAGCGGCCTTTTGCCCCGCAGCCTGGAAAGCGGCAGATCGGGGCCTCAGAGGCTGCCACTGTGGCAGCTGAGGCCCCGATCTGACGGGGAAAGGGCCAGTTACAGGCCGCCCCAAACGGGTGGTCTGTAACGCACCATAGTCAGCTTTAGCATGAATTACCATGATGTCTTGGGAGTGTGGTACCTCAGTTTGGATCTAAGGAAATGCAAAATCCCATGTGATAGTTCCTTAAGTTTGGAAGTAATGATAAGAAATAACTCTTGTTTCTTTATACCTGGTGTATTTAGATCTACACTGCAGATAATGATTTAGTTAAATTACTAAATAAATTGCTCCAGATATGTTCCCTTATCTACTTTAACAAATAAACAAGCAGAAACTTAGGCAACATTTGAGACAATCCTTTGTATTGTAGGCTGTCATAACAGTCTTTGTAACTAATGCATTATCAGTAACCTCTAGTGACACACATCATCTCAAAGTTGCATCAAGCTTGAGAAATTCAGAAAGACATGGTTTGCCAAAAGCTGTTCAAGTATCTGTTTGGTATCTGTGTTTTCACTGAGCTGCTCAGTCCATGTCCACCTGAATACAAAATGCTTCCAATATACAGTATCTTGCGGAAAACTTTATAAATCATATATAATGCTGGGCATCTGAGATCAGGATAGGCCACAAGCTGCTTCTCCTAAAGGACACCTAAACATTTCAGATCTTCTCTTGTGGAAAATACTTAGAGACAGTTCTGAAAGTATTGCATTGTGTAGTGCTCTTCAGGCATCCAACATAAAGGCCAGACAGGGAAATGGACTTTGGACCCTTAACCTCTGTCCTTGACTTCCCTGTGTTGGTAGGAAAGGTCTGAAAAAAGTCTCTAAATGTGTTTGACCGAATGCCCTTATAGTACTTCTCAGGATCAAAGACCATGTGCAGACAGAATTGCCACCAGGATTACTGTGAAACCACCTTCCTTTATTTCATTGTCTTTCACTGAATGCCACCCACATTTTATTTATTTTATTTAAGGTATTTCTGTATCAGATATGGTGACGCTCTCTCGGAGCCCTTTCTAATAACTAATGGTGTGAAACAAGGCTGTGTTCTCGTTCCAACTCTATTTACAATCTTCTTCAGCATGATGCTCCAAAGAGCTACAGCAGATCTCGAAGAAGAAGACGGCATTTATATATGCTACCGTACTGATAATAGCCTGTTTAACTTAAGCTGCCCAACAGTCACACTAAGACTCTAAACTATCTAGTCCGTGAGCTGCTTTTTGCTGACGATGCTGCCCTCGTTGCCCATACGGAAGCAGCTCTGCAGCACCTAACATCTTGTTTTGCTACAGCTGCAGAGCTCTTTGGGCTGGAAGTCAATCTGAAGAAAACGGAAGTTCTCTATGAGCCTGCGCCACAGGAAGAACACTACCATCCCCACATCACTGTAGGCAAATCTGTGCTTAAGTCTGTCCAGCAGTTCACCTACTGGGGAAGCATCATCTCCTCAGACACCAAAATTGATAAAGAGATTGATCACAGATTAGCAAAGGCATATAGTGGATTCGGAAGGCTTCACAAAAGAGTCTGGAGTAACAAACACCTGAGGCGAAGCACAAAAATCAGTGTGTATAGAGCCACTATACTGTCTTTTCTCCTTTATGGGTCTGAAACATGGGTCACCTATTGCCAACACCTATGACTCCTTGAATGCTTTCATCAGCGCTGTTTACGCACAATTCTAAATATACACTGGACTGACTATGTGACGAATGTTGTTGTCCCTGAGCAAGCAGGGATCACCAGCATTGAGGCCATGCTATTACGGACACAGCTGTGCTGGGCAGGACACGTTTCTAGGATGGAGGACCATCGCCTCCCAAAAATAGTATTTTATGGTGAACTCGCCATAAGAGGGGCACTCCAAAGAAGAGATACAAGGACTCTCTGAAACAACATCCCAGGCTTGGCCAAATTGATCAACAATGGTCTGCCCTGGCCTCGCATCGGGAGGCATGGAGACACACTATCCATGATGCTGCAGCCTTTTTTGAAAACTCACTCCGAACGAGTCTCGACGAGAAACGACAATGCAGAAAGAACCACAACCCGGAAACATCACCCAAGGAGACTTTCTGCTGTGCTTTCTGCAACAGGACTTGTTTATCTCGGATTGGCCTTTTTAGTCATCAACATGCTTGTAGAAAGCGCGGGATGAGTCCTTGCTGAATCTTCGTTCGTGAAGAAAAGCCAGAGAGAGAGAGAGATTTCTGTATCAGCTCCCAGTCCATAATGGCTTCTGAGATGATGAAAAAATAAAAACTGAAACAATACAAAAATAAACATGTTTTGAAATGCATCAAAATTCTCTTTAAAAACTTCTTAACACAATATAAAAACAGTCCTAAAGTTCAATTTTAAAACAATTAAAACAGCAATTTTAGACATTAAATGTCATGCAGAATAGCACTCTTTTGGCTCCTTGCAAGAAACTTAAAAGAGATGGAGCCAACCAAACTTCCTTCTTCTTGTCCTTATTTCATGTCGAGTTGCAAGACCTTGGGTTTTTAGTTCTGTGTGTAAATTGATGCAAACACTTAAGTTCCTTTCCCCTGCAATATAAAACATGCACATTTAAGTTCTCTGTGTTAATTCAGAAGGGAAAAAAGAAGAGGGGGACACTGAAACAATCATAGATTCCTCCTAATAATGGGAAACTGGAAGAAATGGATCCAATTTCCTTAATAATCTCACAGGCCAGAAACTGGATAAATTTGTTCTTTTTAAAAAATCAGTTCTTTTTCATTCCTGTTCTGTTCACTTGGATGACAGTAATCACATACAGTGGGACCTTGTTATCTGCTGGGGTTTGGTTCCAGGATTCCCCATGGATAACAAAATCTGTGGATGCTCAAGTCCCATTAAATATTGGCAAAGCAAAATGGTGTCCCTTAAATTAAATGGAAAATGAAGGTTTGCTGTTTGGAATTTATACTTTTTTTTTTAAATCAAGCTGTGGATGCTTGAATCCATGGATAAAAAATCCATGGATAAGGAGGGCTGGCTCTATAACTGAATGTGGATACAGTTGCTCTTCAGACCCTTCTTTCCGACCCAGAGGAGAGTGGATAAGGAGGAGGGAGAATTCAGAAAATTCATTTCTATTTAGGGTTCCCATATTAGGACCATCCCAGCCCCTGAAATTTCATGTCCAAACCAAAGACCTAGGCGCAGTGCCCGGTAATGTCACAGGGTGCAAGGCCTGGTGGTATAATTAACCTTGATATGTTAAGCATTAACTACGGTTGCTTAGAGTGTGTAATTCAAATAAAAATACAAGTCTAATCAAATGAAAAAAGGGGCAGGGCAGGGCAGGGTGTAGGAGTGGGGAGGAAAGGGAAGGAGAGGAGAGGAAAGGAAAGGAAGTCTCTGGAGAGCTTACAGAGCTGAACCAATGGGAACCAGAACTTTAAAGAAAAAAAACACCTTTACTGTTCATGACAGTGCTCTCACCCTGAGAGTCCTTCTCTTGCTCTGAGGCTAGGAGAAGGGGACAGGCCTGAGATCTGGAAATCCTACCCATGACTGCAGGTCCCATTCATACTATGCAACTGCCTATACTGCTATCATTCTACTTTGACTGCCAAAGTTCTGTCCTGTGGAATGCTAGGATTTGCAGTTGAGGGAAGGGCATTTAGAATTCTCAGCCAGAGAGTTTCCTTCACAAAACTGCAAATATCAGAATTCCATATGATGGAACCATGGCAGTTAAAATGGAATGATAGTGTGATAACTGTAGTCCCTTTGGGAAAGAGGCAGGATATAAATTAAACCTACATACAAGGAGCTTTCATCCTATCTGAACTCACCCTCAGTTTATTGGTCCCCATTCAGCTTTCAGACTGTTATTCTCAGGCTGTCATTCTCAGGCTATTGTAGAACATCAGTCAAAAGGGGTAGTTAAAAGTCAAAAGACATGAATCAGTCTGTATAAATGAAGCAATGTGAAGGGAACATCGTTAGGGAGGGACTTGTTTTCTAAAAATAAGCACCTTGGTTTCCTCTCATCATTTATTTTTGATAAATGCTTCAGCTTTGTCTCACATTAGTCTAGTAGCAAGAGACATCCATCCTGTGCTCTGTGTCCCACTGGCATTGTCTTTCAAGTAACTTCTTGAAGTCTACAGGAATTGATCTCACTCAGATGACAGCAGTGTCTTTGATAGCCTTCCAAACCTCTTCCACTTTGTGGAATTCTCTCTTTAAAAATCTATCACAATAGGCAAAACATGTACTTGGGGCATTTCAGTTTTTTTGGCAGTACAGGGAACTTCTACAAGATAAGAATAATAAGTAAATCTTGTAAAAGGGCAGATTTGTAAATGTTATGGTCATTTGCACTTTTATGGTAGTCAATAACTTAAGCATTACAAGGAAAGAACAAATGCATCATTGCTGTCATGCTGATTTTGACTTTTGGCAACTCTATGGAGGATATCACACAAGGGGCTTACAGTAAGTAAATTGCCATGAAATTGTCTGAAATCATGAAAAAAGTGTGATCAAGGTTCACATCCTGCACACTTCTCCCATCAGTAAATCGTCATGGAGGCATTGGCACTTGCTTGTCCTGTGAGTAAAGTGTCCTTGGAGCTGCCATTTGGCAATAACAGTATCTTCCATTATTGCCAGATGGTGGCTCCAAGGAGATTTTACTCATGGGACAAATGAGTGCCGATGCCTCCATGATGATTTACTGACAGGAGAAGCATGCAGGAGTGTGAATCCCGATCACACTTTTTTCATGATTTGATTTCTGACGATTTCATGGCAGTTTAGTCACAGTAAGCCTCCAGTGTGATATTCTCCAATGAATGAGAGACCTCTAAGTCACCTTATCAGCTTCGGCTGATACGCCAACTGCGCCCTTTTCTGGAAGTAAGGGATCTTGAGACAGTTGTACATGCACTGGTAACCTCACGCCTAGATTTCTGTAATGCGCTCTACATGGGGCTACCCTTGTACTTGATTCGGAAACTGCAATTAGTGCAGAACATGGCGGCCAGAGTAGTATCAGGAACATCAAGGAGGGACCATATTACCCCGGTATTGAAGTCCCTCCACTGGCTGCCTTTTAGTTTCTGGGCCCAGTACAAGGTGTTGGTTATCACCTTTAAAGCCCTAAATGGCTTGGGTCCAAACTATCTCAGGGACTGCCTCCTCCCATATAATCCTCCCCGCACACTCCGGTCCTCTGGGAGGAATTTGCTGCAGCCTCAAAGAGCTAGGCTTTCGGCTACCTTCCAGAGGGCTTTTTCTGTTGTTGCCCCCAGATTGTGGAACGACCTGCTGGACGAGATCCATCAATTGACATCTTTAGACAGCTTTAAAAAGGCTGTCAAGATGGATCTCTTCCGGCAGGCCTTTCCGGGATAGATAACCCTGGCCTCAGGAACCCTGTTCTTATGAGAGTCCCCAAGGTCCTCCTTGGAAATGCTACCGTAGTTTACTGTTTTATTTGTTTTGTTCTGTATTGTTTTTGTCTTGTAATAATGTGTATGTGTTAATGTTGTTTAATTAGTTGGTTTTAATTATAATTGATTTAATAATTTTTTAAGGGGGGAAGGGAATTTTGATCTACAATGTATTGTATTTTATTGCTGTTAGCCGCCCCGATTGACCTCAAGGGGCAGGATATAAATAAACTTTTATTATTATTATCATCATCATCATCATCATCATCATCAATATCCCTGCTCAGTTTCTTGCAAACTCAGAGTTGTAGCTTCCTTTGTTGAGTCTATCCACTTGTAGTGTGGTCTTCCTCTTTTCCTGCCATCTTCTACCTTAGCAGGGATTTCTCATTATATGTTCAAAGTATTACAGTTTCAGTTTATCCATCTTGGCTTCTAGGGAGAGTTCAGGCTTGACTTGCTCTTTGTTGTTGTTAGGTGCTTTCAAGTCAAGCTCAACTCATGTGACCCTGTGCATGAGGCATCTTCAACCCCACCAATCATCTACCTCTCTGTACAAGTCCTGTAGGCTCATGGCCATGATCGCCTTTATTCAATCTATCCACCTGGCATGCTGTCTTCCTTTCCTTCTACTGCCCTCAACCTTCCCCAGTATCATTGTCTTTTCTAATGAGTTGTGCCTTCTGATGATATAGCCGAAGTCAGCCTCAATTTAGTCATCTTGGTCTCCAGAGAGAGATCAGGCTTGATTTGTTTTAGGACCCAATTGTTTGTCTTTTTGACCATCCATGGTGTCCTTAGCACTCTTCTCCAGCACCACATCTCAAATGAATTAATTTTCTTACTATCGGCTTTCTTCTGTCTAACTTTCACATCCATACATGATAATGGGAAATACAATGGCTTGGACGATTCTAACTTTAATATTTAACTGTATATCTTCACAATGATTTGGGTTTTGGCCCTGCATAATGTAAACAGGAGCCCAGGGGGGATTTGGGATAAATGTAGGCAAGCCCTGTGTAGGACAGTGGTAGGAATCATGTGACCTACTATTGTTGGGACTGACAAATGGATTTAAGGGCATGAACTTCAAACCTGGGTCTGAATGATCCTTCTAGGACAGGATGCATTAATGTGGAAGACCTTCCTTTGCAGAATAGGACATGTCACCAACGCAGACTTGGCCTCTGGCTAAAGATGTTGCAACTAAGCAGGGACAGCATCAGAACTAATTCAGAGGAGAAGCTCAAAAAGTTCTGGGTGAGTGACCTGAGATCTACATAATAAGATCTCAAAAGAAAAATAACACATGTATTTCACACTAAACCTACTATCCTAACTATGACAGGATACAGCCCGCCCCTTTGGGGCGGCCTGCACCCGCCCCTTTCCCCGTTGGATTGGGGCCTCAGCAGCCACAGCGCAACCCCAGAGGTCATGATCTGCTGCTTTTCCAGGCATCAGGAAAGCGGCAAAATGCCACTTCTCTGCAGCCTGGAAAGGGGTGTCCTTGGGGCTTCATGCTCCAAGACACCCCGACAGTGGCGGGGAAAGGGAGAAAGGGGCCGCTTGGCCTCTTTCTCTCTGTATTGCTGGTGTGGCTGTTTAAAGGCCACGCCAGCAATACGTGTGGCGGAAGGAGCTCTGAGACGGAGCTCCTTTCGGCGCTCTTGAAAGGGCGCCACAAGCACCCTTCAGCAGCACCAAGACGTAACGGCCACACCATTTGGACATGACACGGCCGTTACATCAAAATGGTGGCGCCTGTGTGTACAGGGCACCGCCATTTTGATGCCCCCTTTATGTGCTAGGGGTGAGGCAAGTATGTACGCTGCGTCCTCAGTCAACCCCTAGCATGTGACGGGGGTGGCACAAAGGCCCGTTTAAATCAGGCCTATGTTCTCTTTGAAGTACAACACTTTCTCCTATAATTTATTCAGTCGTATAACTTTGAAGTTGTTTTGGTGTTCTCCTTTTTTTGGTTCACACTTTGATTATTTTATTTTTTTGCAAACATCTTTACATAATTTTACTTAAATTTTACTTATGTTCCCAGAAAGCTTGCCAATTAAAAAGAATTAACAAGGAATCCAATTTGAAACATATCACAATCTTATTTTTGTGAGTAGTCTGATACCAGTTTAAGTTCAAGACATAACTCACTAAAAACATTCAGTCAAAACACAAAGCTAAAATCTGTTTGGTTTATAATACTGCAAGCTTCTGCACTTTTGTCAAGGTGGCAGTTGCAGCCATCAATATATGATGGCTACCCCCCTAACTGTCACCAATAACTAATGGGGTGCTATGTGAGATTTTCACTTTGAACCTCTTTCATAGCTTTTTTCCTCATTTTACACCATGGCTTAGCACCAATTTGTGTGTGAGACCCTTGAACCCGGATCTCTCACTCGAGTTCCTTCCATATATTTTCTTGCTCAGGTGCTACTTTTTAGGAAGCCAGAGCACTCACTATTTTGAGTGCTCTCAGCAATAAAAGTATGATTAATTTCTGGTAGTGTTTTATTTATATTTTCTTAAAATACCTCAAGCGACCACACATTGAACCAAAAAAGAGAAAACTTTATTTGCAAGGTGGTTGGTTACAATATCATTCTTATGGTTGGGATTCAGAACTGATATGGTGTTTATTTGCTTAAACAGTTACAAAGTTTTATAGTATCTGTTACTATATTCTACAAGTGGTCTCTAGATTACAGTTTCACATAACACTTTTGACTAGACTCTGCACTTTAAAACTTCGTTGATACTTTATGATTTTCTTAGCCACACCAATTCAGTTTCCACACTTGACCTCTTTTAAGGCCATACACCACTCAAATGGTTTATGATAGGTTTTCCCAATCTTTTCCTGGTTTTAATCCCTCAGGATATTTCTGGACACCTTTTACCAAGGACTCTCCTAGTCTTTAACCTGGGCACTCAAAACCCCTATCCAGCTTCCCCTCTCAGCAGTATACCTCAGCCATCTTGGCTATTAAAGCCCCTCAGGGTTTAATAAACCTTGAACTTTAACTCAGAGCTTTGTCCCTATCTATCTCACACATGCTCCTCTTACTATTTATACCGGCTCCTGGGAGCAGCTCCCACCTTTTCTTGGCTAAGGTCCCATTGGCTGTAACCAGGCTCACTGTGACTGGATGTTGCTAACTTTTGAATCTGCCTTTTTCCCATAACTTGTTTCAGAATTTAATTCATTACTGATTATATTCAGAAAAAAATAAAATTATAGGAAGTGTTGATAGGAGGTGACACATCCCAGCAAGTATCTGACAATCTTCTAAATTCAAAGATTCCTCATCCCTGTTTATGATTGCAAGTGAGTGCCCATAAATATAGCTGAACAAGATTGAAGAAATTTGCAGCAATATCTGTATTTCCATGCACATCAACAGTAAGGTTTAACCTATGACTTCAACAATTAAATAAATGGCTTGTGGGACTACTTTCAGCAGCAATTACATAGACTCTATTTACTTTTCCATTTAGGACACTGGGACCATCAAAAGATTGCCCTATCCAGTGCTGGACATTATGCTACAACATAATTGTCCACCAATTATGACCATGGCCTTGAAGAGAAGGAGAGACAGGCAAAGTGCAAACATGTCTAGGTCCAAAGGAGCATTAAGGGCCCTCCCTTGATCATAACTACTGCTGCCCTGGCCTTGTGGGGAGAGAAGAACCAATAGTTTCTGCTGGACTTGGTCCCCTTCTCCACCACCATTTGCTTCTTCTTTTGTGTCATGTCTTTTTAGAGTGTAAATCTGAGGGCAGGGAACTGTTAAATTAGTAGTCTGTAAATTACTCTGAGAACCTTTGTGGCGGATGAAAGGGATTTAAATACTGTACTCTAAATATAAAAACAAAAAAAATCTTTATGTAACTCATTATAGAAAGCATGACATGGCTGGAAATCAACAAAAGATCCACATATACTGCATATGATCTTTGTAGCAATAACTGAGAACTAGTGACATCTGTTCCTGCTTATGTATGCCCTTTGTTTAATCAGCAGTGAATGCAAAGAAGCCATCTTACTTGAGTTCCTGAAAAACTGACTTTGGAACTGTTCTGTTCCTGATGCTTGATAATGCTCATCTTCAATTGAATGATGTGTGTACTATGCCATGGAAGGAAGAATATTTATTTGAAACTGGTTTCTGGAACTTTGTTTTGCACCTGGGTGCCAGAATTCAAGAACATTTCCTCTGTTATCACTTGTCTTAGTTTCTTTGATAAATTATTTATCGGCATCACTTAATTGTGCTAAAACTAAGTTGCCTTTCAATGTTGCTTTCTTTATGACACTCCAATTTCACATCACTCTCCCCACCCCCAGCCTTCATTGTTGTTATGCATCTCAAGTCCCCCTGGAAAAGCCGCTAGGCTTTTCCTAGTCATTGTACCCTTTACTATATGAGTTAAATGCATTTTCTCTAGTATAGGATTCCATTCCGATGAAAAGCCAAGGAAAACATAGTATCTTCTCTTACACTTCTGCCCACTAGGAATAGAGTTTGTAACACACTGGGCTGATATGTCTTCATGAGTATTTTTTGATGGTAAATTTTGCAGCAATCATTGAATTATTCTTTCTTCTGAAGACTGTGCAACATTACGTGGGCTAACTTTTTTTTATTTGTAACAAAGGACACTAAAACATTTTCCTCTTTAAAATAATTTATTTCACAAAAATAAGATCCTTAATCCTAGATGACCCTCCTCTCAGTTTATTTCTGATACAGTTAATATTTCCAAAGAGCCCTGGGTGATCCTGCTCCCAGACAGTACACTAGAGACTCAACTGTTTTGGACTGGAAAATCATCCTTCAATTTCCTGGAAAAAAATGGGGGGGGGGGAGGAATTGGGAACTTTGGGTACTAACAGAAGACTTGGAGAGTTAAAGAGTGGGCTCTGTGGATCCACTTTCTCTGTTCTGGTAATATTTACTTGTGTATGTGAGTGGTATCTTTTCTTCAAGCATGGATAGGATTCTAAAAATGAGGGGAGCAACAGGAATACTTTTCCTGTTTTGAGGGACCTCACTTGTTTTCATTGGGCACCACTTTTGCAACCAAGAAAGAGCAGTTATAATAGAGCCTCTTGCCAGTGTGTTTCGTGGATATCATATGAATACCTTCAAAGTTCAAAAAGTTGAACTTAAAGTATTATGCAAATATTTGTACATGTTTGGAATTTGATAAGGTATATCTTTAACATATGCAATATTTATTTTCATTTTATTTGTTAGCAAGGGGTATGACAGATTGGTAAGATTTGGGCCTAAAACTAATTGCTAACTAGAGTACACCCACTGAATTAATAAAATTTGCATAAATGCCATTTTGCCATTCAGCAGATGAGTCAATTACTCAATAATAGTTGAATCTAGGAACAGGGTTCAGGTCTTGGTCCTGTTGCAATATTTGTGGGAAATTCATCCAAACCTAATATACATCCCTGGCATAATTCCATGTGGCTCCCACATTTAACTGTATTTTTATTCTTTTAATAAGCAATCTATTTTAATATTTTAACAATTTAAGTCTGTTTTAATGTATCACTTTTTTGTTTTTAATTATATTGTTCTTTTAAAGTTGTGAGTCGCTGTGGGTCCTAGTTCTGGGAAAAGGGTGGGATGGTGATGATGATGATGATGATGCTCAAAGGTAAACTCTGTGTGAACAACAACAAAAACTTAACAATTAATTCTATCTATGAGCTTCTTCTAGATTCTGCAGTCGAGAAAGTAATCTGGATTGGACACATGGAGATTATTGGGAAGAAGTTAAATTTTTTCATTATCTTAGAACTTGCCACAGATGTTATAGTAGTATAGTAGATATCAACAAACTCCCTCGGAGTGTAGTGCAGTCTCCTTCCTTGGATGTCTTTAAACAGAGGCTGGATGGCCATCTGTCGGGGATGCTTTGATTGTGATTTACTGCATGGCAGGGGGTTGGACTGGATGGCCCTTGTGGTCTCTTCCAACTCTACGATTCTATGATTATTTGGATCAAACACATTTGTTAAAATATTGTTATCTTAATATGTTTCACAAATATTTCCTCAATAAAACTTCCTATTGGCAGAAGAAGAGGTGGAAGGAATGTTGAGAAAAACCAAATTTCCCTCTTGAAAATGATTTTGTGGCATACAATCAGTAGCATAACTAAACAAGAAAATAATATCCCTTATCTGGACATCAAAAATCCATAATGCTCCAAAATCCTAAACTTTTTGAATGGCACTTTGAGCCTTTAATTTTGGAATATTTTAGATTTTGTAATACACTGTTCAAGTAGTGTAGTTCTTTTTTGTTGTGTACCTTCAAGTCATTTCCAATTTATGATGACTCTAAGGCAAAACTGTCATGGGGTTTTCTGGGGCTGAGAGTGTGTGACTTGCCCAAAGTCACCCAGTGAGTTTCCAAGGCCAAGCAAGGAATGAAACCCTGGTTTCCAGTCCTAGTCCAATGCCTAAACCAAGCTTAGTACATATGTGTACTGTATTTGTAAGGCTGGCGAGACACAGATGGTGGAGTAGTATTATGCTACTTGTATGCCAAAATTAAAAAAAAAAACCTCAACTCCAAAATACTTTTTGTCCCAAGAATTTTGGATAAGGGATACTCAAGCTATACATAATACACATACCCAATTGTGATAGATGTAATGTGGGCAGAGGACTACTTTTTAGGTGATATGTTTTCTCCCTAATTTCCCCGGCAACTAGGCCTTAGAGAAATGAAGCACCCTCCAGAATTACCATTTCATCTTATTCCCTTTGAGTTTCATTGAACAAAATTCTGAATGAGATCTGAAAGTAACCCCTTCCACTTCTATCAGCTGTGACATTCACTACAGCTTCATAGTGGGATTTCTTACAAAGCCAACTCTGTGTAGGTTCTGATAGGGAAGTCAAGCTGATCATCAGAAGAACAGATTATTGTTTTTTATTATTATTTAAAGACAGAGTATGCAATTGTGATTAGAACAGTAATAGTGAAACCTTGAAGTATTCTGCTGTTTTGAAAGAGAAGCAATGTAAACAAAGAATTTCAGACAACTACAGGGTGCTTAGATGTAGACCTACATCTGTTGGTCAGCTGGATAAATCTGGAAGAACTGATGAAAGCTTTCTGCTTTCTTGGACAGAGAAGATCAAAGAAAGAGCTAAAGTAGAAGTAGCCAATGTATGGCCATCCAGAATTTGTTACATTGCAGCACCACCCATTGATTATACCGGCTACATGAAATTGACATTGCTGTCCAGCAACATCGGGAGAGGGAGCACATCTTCTCCAGCTCCCTGTCAGATTTATCTTTTGAGCCAGAAGCTGATCCAATTTGAACAGGGGAAGTTTTAAATATATGTCTTGTATTTTAACCAGCTTTTAAGAAAAACATTATTATCCACTCTCAATCCTTGGGATGAGTGGCATAAAAACATTAATAAATTTGTGATGCATTTTCTTTCCCCTCAAGATATGCAGCTTCAGTACAATCCTTGTGTGTGTTTTTTTTAAAAACCAATCCAATAATACTGTAGTATCTAAGAAAGCTAATTTTGTTTGAATTGTTCTTCTCACTAGATCGACAGTTCTCATTTTCCCTCCAAATGTGAACATTGCTCTGATAACACAGTATTCATATTAAAAGAGTTCTTGAGAATTTTTTTAAAGTGTGCATTAAAATGCAAATCGGTGATTTTATTAAAGATTTCTTTAAGTTCTCTGGCTACACATTTAAATGCAAATCACCAAAATGCAGACTACTTGATATTAAAAACAAAGAAGTGATATGATCCACAAGCTGAAAACTAAAATAGGAGCAATTCAGTGAAACCGGCATAGAATTTAAGGGTGTTTGGGGGAAGAATAAGCTTGTGTCATGTTTGGACTTTCCTGGCACTGATGTGCTAAGTTTAATTTTTTTTTTGGGGGGGGGGGGGGGTTGAACTGTTAATGGAAATAGACTCCTGTATGACAATGAGGTCAGAATATCCAGAAGTTTGTGCTAGTAAATGATTGGATTTCTGCAGAACCTGCACTGCTATACAGATGGGCACTTTCTTATATGGATTTCTCTTTCTGTGTCACTGACAGATATTGTTTCACATATTTCTCTGAGTTTGTTTTTCCTTTAGTGGTGAGAATAGATATTTCACATTTCATTATTCAGGTGAGGTGGCTGCAGTCTTTCTTCCTTGTTTCACACCTCGTGTTATTGCTCCTCAAGAACAGCTCTGTCTTGTGCTGTGAAAAAACCAGCCACAGCAAACATGACTAATATACAATGCTATCCCACATCAGGCAACCATATAAGCTTTGCTACATTCTTGGGGAATTTCCAAATATCTCAGTGCTTTTGCCTAGACTTTTTACATTTTACCTTTTGATATTTTGTCATCAGCCCCACTGGAAGGTAGATACGTACACATTCGTTACGCACAATGCATTTGCTCATGTCAGCCAGTCATTGTTGAAACAGGGACATAGCCATGTTAGTTTGGAATATTAGTATTCAAAGGAATATTGTAACATCTTTGAGACTAAATGTACGAAAAAGGTTGTAGCATAAACTTTTGTAGCCTTGTTCTACTTCCTCAGATGAACAGAGTGAATTGATGCCCCAAAAAGAGTGAATTGATGCTCCATGGAAATGCAAAGTGTGTGGGTATGGAAATGAGGTGACAAGTTCCGTTTTATCTATGGTCATTGAGAGACAAAGACGAGAGGAAAGATGTTGCCTAAGGCCAGTGTGGGTACATCTCCATGTGAAGTGGTGGGAAAGAGTTTTGGAATGTGGTGTGGGCAGGCTGGGAACCATAAGAAAGACATGTTAAACTGGCTAAGAGCATCTAGAGTTATACTATGTGTAGTGTGTCAGGAAGGCATTGTTTTTGTTCAACCCACTTTTGATGAATTGGAGTTTGTGGGTATATTGTAATTCAGCTGTTTCTTTTTCCAATCTCCCTTTATAGTTTGTTTGTTTGTTGCGGTTGTTCAAGGACCGCTGTCCTAAGGTCAGAGATGGAATGCCCAGGAAGACTGAGATGTTCCACAACACGCTTTTGTATATTCCCATTCCTAATATCTGATATATGTCTATGTATCCTCTAAAAAAATAGAGACTGGCATGTTTGCCCAGTGTAGTGTGGTGAAGGGCATGGTTGACAGCAGATGTCATATATCACATTAGAAGATGAGCAAGTGAAAGTGTCTTTAATATTGTGGATGATGTGATTAGGTTCTGTGATGACATTTCCTGAGCAGATGTGTGGGCAGAGTTGGCATCTCAGTTAGTGGCAAGGTCTTGGCCACAAGACATTAAACACATTCCACCAGAATTTCAACAGCTTTCCTTCACAGCTCAGTCTAATCCTAGTGAATGCTGTTTGGTATTGATTTAAGGCCAGGTTGTTGAACTGCCACTTATGCATATATACAGCAATAGTTTTATATGAGAGTTGATTTTTTCCCTTGGGGTTTTGTTTTGTTTTGTTATATTCTGTTTTAGTACTTTTTATGACTGAACTGTGAACATAATAAAGTTGATTGGATATGACTAATATCCACTTACTTTTTCTTAGAACTTTATTATAACACTTTCAACTTTATTATAACATTTTGTTTACTCAGAAAATATTTTTTGTCCTCTTTGCTGATCCATTAAGCACGTACTGAGTACGTGCTAGGGTTGCCCAGGAGCGTCCTTTTCAGATGCTCCCTAACCCTAGTACGTACTGAGTACATCAAAATAGCGGCACCCTGTCTACATGGGCGCTGCCATTTTGACGTAATGGCCGTATGGCGTCCAAACAGCGCGGTGTGATGTGGCGCGGCCGTTATGTCCTGGCACTGCTGCAGGGCACATGTGGCGCCCTTTCAGCAGCGCTGAAAGGAGCTCCAAAACGGAACTCCTTTCGCACCACATATTGCTGGTGTGGCCTTTACATGGCCATGCCAGCAATACTGAAGAGAAAGGGGCTGAGTGGCCCCTTTCTCTGTCTCCCCGCTGCTGTCAGGGTGTCCTTGGGGCATGAAGCCCCAAGGACACCCTTTTGCTGCTTCCCCAAGGCCTGGAAAAGTGGCAGATGGGGGCCTCCGGGGCTGCCGCTGTGGCAGCTCAGGCCCAAATCCATCGGGGAAAGGGGTAGGTGCAGGCCATTGCATTGTTGTGTGTTTGCCTGATCGTGCAATCCTATCCTTGCTTTTTATCCTTACTTTTTATAGACTGTCATTTGTTTATACTCTCCAATTTGCCTGTACATGAACCTAGGTTGTGTTTTAAATTGGAATTTTGTAATTGTGCTGACCAAATGGCCGTAATAAAGATATATTCAAAGGGGCGGTCTGTATCCCGCTTTGGAAACCATTACATTTGAGGACTATAGGGATGGATGCGGCCTTGGAATCTGAGAACTGTGATGGAGTCTTTCCTTGTTTCTGATATACTGTCTTTTCTGCCTGATAGGAAGCCTAAAGGGTATATGTCTTGTTCATTAGAAAATGAAAATTCTAGAAAAAAGTTCAGATTACAAGATTTTGTATATAGTTATGCAGCAATGGTTGAGTTTGTTGATTTTGCATACATGTGTGTGTGTATGTACTCTAGATTTCAGACAGTGATGCAATTTGGCTTATTACTGGAAGAATCTAACATAAATGAATGATGTCTTTTATTAGTGCTCTGACTTTTAGTTTTTTTTCCCCTCTGCCACATCAAATGGTAGGAAGGGGAATAGAATATTTCTTTTGAATAGACACGATGAAACAGTTACTTGCAGTATGATGAAAACATGTAGTGAATTCTTTGCTACTTGTCTCTTTGCTGATGCTTCTCACAGTTCATACTCAATATACTGCTGTCTAATCTGTATTCTGAGGATACAAATACTCAGAACAAATTCAGTCTTTGGGGAGTTAAATAGCAGCATGCATCTTTCCACTGGTTACTGTGCAGAGGCTGTGTGGCCATCTTTGTCATTGAAAAGATTAGCAACAGTTCTGGTTTCAGTAGTAGCAGCAAAGCTGATTTGTTATTGTTTTATACCTTAAAGTCATTTCCTACTTATGGCAACCCTAAGGTGAACATATTACAGGGTTTTCCTGGCAAGATTTGTTCAGAGGAAGTTTCCCTTTGCTTTTCTATGAGGCTGAGAGAATGTGACTTGCCTGAAGTCACCCAGTGAGTTTCCATGCATGAGCTATATTAGAACACATAAAGCAGAAAAGCAAATGCAAAGGATTACATTTTGGTATAAAATTTGGAAGGGCAATTTGAACAAGCCTTTTTTTTTAGAGTTTATGCTCATGGCCAAGGCCATCATAATTGTATTACAGTGCCAGGGCACATTTTGACAAAAACCTACACATCCTTAAAATATTTGGAAAGATGACTCTTCTGAATACCAAGTGCTATCCCTTCAGACATCAGTGCCTCTCAGAAATGCAGCTTTCATCTGATTGTTTTGAGCTAAACATTGGCATTTTTAAATGGGTACTGGGGAAAAAAGAAAGAAAACATTGGTGTGGCAGAAGGACAAATATACTACTCACATTAGGAATGGTTAGTAATATCTGACAGAACCCCCTACATATGATGAATGTAGTCATTTGCAAGCTATTCCTGGTTTCTATGATTTCAGTCATTATTCATAGTCACTGATTAATCGGCCTGAATAACACTGAGATGGTGGGCTCATTTTTCAGAAACCCCCCTAAACTTAGACATTTATAAACTTCAAACTGATTTGAGGGCTGATTCGTACAGGATCATGTGCACAAACTTAAACTTTTTTCAGAATTTGAAACTGGCTCCAGTTTAGATAGTTCTTCTATGTGGTTGGAATATTCTCATCAGTATTACTACTGATGTCACAAATACTGTGTATTTATCCCCCTCTGTATGGTTTAACCTCATTGGCAATCTCAGGAGAAGAACAAGGAAATCTATTGTTTTTTGTGTTTTTTTCAGGTTATGTGGCCATGTTATAGAAGAGTTTGTTGCTGACATTTTGTCAGCATCTGTGGCAGGCATCTTCAGAGAATGCTGGCATGGAAGTGAGTGGTGTATATAGATATATACTGTGTTGGGAAAGAACATTGCCATTCTTGGATGTTCTGGTCATCTGCAAACCGAACCAACATTTGGGTCACATAGTATACAGAAAACATACATACACAGACAGATACATGCACAAGAACTCCAACCATCACCCAGGACAAAAAAGAAGCACAATAAAAACATTGGTGGACTGGGCAAAAGGGATCTGGGAACCCCACTTCCTGGAAGATTAATTGAAGCACCTAGAACGGATAATGGTTATTCCAGCTCAGACATCAGAAGGGCTTCCAGACCCAGAAAAACCCAGAGGAGTGAAGACAAACAACCACCCAAAGGGAAAGTATTTTTACCATATATCAAAGGAGTCACAGACAAAATAGGGAAACTGGCGAGGAAACACAACCTCCAAATGATTTGCAAACTGACCAAGAAAATCCAGCAAATGTTGCTCTTAGCAAAGAACAACCGCAGGAGTTTACCACATACCATGTAGCTGTGGACATAGGGATCATCAAATGTAATGTTCAAATATGAATCAAGGAACAAGAGAGATACTGCAGATTGGATCATCCAGAAAGATCACCAGTAGGAGAACATGTTATAAGCCATTCTGGGCATAAACTGCTGTTTGAAAACACTGAAATTCTGGACCATGCCAACAACTATCAGGTCAGAATGTGCAGGGAAGCCATTGAAATCCACAAACATCTGGACAACTTCAACAGGAAAGAAGAAACCCTTAAGTTAGCAAAGGCTCAGTCCAGATGGGCTGAAAAGGATGCCCATGTCACGTGCGAGGGACAGCGCTTCTAGACGCCCCTCACCCATGATGAGGGCATTAAAATGGCAGTGCCCTGTACAGATGGGCACCGCCATTGTTACACAAGTGCCACGCAGCATCTGCATGGCGCCGTGCGGCACTTGCGTAACTAGGGCGCCAGTGAGACACTCTGGCACACTCATTACGCTGCCACCACGGCATAGAAAGAACTCACTTTTTGTGGGTTCTTTTTCTGCTGGCGGGAAGCCTCGCTGTTTGGTGGCTGAGGCTTCCCTCCAGCGGAAAAGCAGGCACCGGCAGGCCGCCCTTTTTGGGCAGTCTGTACCCTGCCAATGTTTGGCTACCAGTTCTGAAAAACACTAAAATCAAGACCCAGCAAATGCAAATGAAGACCACTCAGGGTCAGTGGTTTTCCCAGCAAACAATAGATCTCTAATGAAACAGACATAAATCCTCGTTTGCATCTCCTCCCACCCTGAGGCCTTGCCATTCAACAACAGAACAATACACAGATTAACATAGAAATCACTTCTCCCAACCCAGGGTCACACAGTACGTCTGTCTGTCTGTCTATCATCTACCAATCTTCGTCTGTCTGTCTGTCTATCATCTACCTATCTTCTAGAACATGGTCACATAGCCTGAAAAACCCACAAATATTGCTGCAGAAATAATGAATCCATTCTTGAGTTTATGGCTTCTCCTCCTTGGTTATATGAAAGTTGTCCCAGTGCTGAACCTCTGAAGGGATAGGTCCAGTGTTATCAGAGCTCCCTTACAACTCAGAGCAACTTTGAGGAAAAATGGCATTTAACCAAAAATGGATTTACCATCCCCATGGCAATGGATCCACCAAGCTCCACCAGAGTGGAATAACTAGCAAGTTGCTTCTAGGATTGGTGAAAGATCCTCTTTAGCAAATATCAGAAAGAATATCTGCTACACCAAATCACCAGTGTAGCAATTCAGGGGCTCCCATGTGAATAGGTTCTGTATTTGTCATGCAGTTGGCCCTCCATAGGCACAGATTTTTTTTATCCATGGGTTCAGCCGTCCATGGTTTGAAAATGTTTTTTAAAAATATAAATTCCAAAAAACAAGGATACTAAGAACCTTATCGCACTCACAATTTTAAACATTTTGGGGACTGAAGGAGGACGCTTGTGTGTGCGCGCGTCCAGTAGAACAGAGTTTACAACACGAGGACATCGCTCAGAGGGCCCGTGTTCCATCCCCCCCCGCACACACCTGTTCGTGTCCGTCCTGACGGGCATGATTTTTGCCTGATGGATTACCTTCCCAGCAAAAAATGGCACCCGTCAGGACTGGACGTGAACGGGTGTGCACCGGGGGACAGAACGGGGCCTCTTGGAGGACGTCTTCGTGTGCGGTAAACTCTGTTTTCTACTGGACGCGCGCACACACAAGCGTCCTCCTTCAGTCCCCAAAACGTTCAAAATTGTGAGTGCGATAAGGTCCTTAAATGCCGCCATTTTATATAAGGGGTGGCATTTTAGTATACTACTATCATGGACTGCCCTGGGCCTGACTTAGAGGCACAGTCAGAGGACTCAGCCTGAAGACATGGAGGATAGTGAGGCAGGGGCAGATCTGGGGCTGCCTGGATTAGCAGTCCCAGAGCAGGCTCAGGAAGCTGCAGAGGGAGAAACAGACTCTATGGTCTCTAGGCTGCAGGTGCTAGGACCTGTGGAACAAAGACAGGACAAGAAATCTTTGAGGCATTCTTCCAGGCTAGAAGCCAAGAGGAGAGCTAATGGGTTTCAGCTGAGAGAAGCAGAGGCCTTTTAAAAGACCTCCAGCTGCAGAGATTTGTTGCAGCTGATAACCAGTTTTGTTGTTCCTTGGTCTTGGATTCATGACTGGTTATTGGACCCCTGAACTTGCCTTGTGATTATGCTCTTGCCTCTGCCCTTTGTTCTGATTGGTATTGTGTGACATTTGGACTGGACTCTGGACTATTCCTTTGTATATTCCCCTGCTGTGCTGCCCTCAGTAGAGGTGAACAGGGCACATGCTGGATTTAATGGGACTTGAGCATCCATAGATTTTGGTATCTACAGGGAGTTCTGGAACCAAATCCCACTGGATACCAAGGGCCCACTGTATATGTTTCCCATCTTCCTTCAGTGAATTTATGCAGATATTTCTAAGCAGCCTAGGAGGCAGGCTGGGCTGACAGTCTGTGTGACTTGAGGAAGTCCACATATTTATCTACAAGGGTGACATAAGATTTCTAAATATATTACAAAAGAACCCAGCATTCTCCACAGCAGTTAGATCAAGCGTGGGAAAACTGTGGCCCATGGCTTACATATGCTCCTGGACATCACTTTGAGAGCTCCTGAAGCTCCCTGCTAGTCTCTTAAAGCTCCCTGTGCCCTATTATACTTTTTTTTAATTTTTTAATTTTATTATATAAAAACAAACATAGAAGACGTACATACATTTTTATGTAATCTAGGGTGATTTTATCCTAAAACCACACAATAGCTCCCCCAAATCTATGACGATGCACAAACCTGTATACTGAAACACCTAGTTTTCCTTGAAGGCTTGTTGAAAATGGTGATAGGAAGTATGACAGTACAGTTGGCCCTCCATTTTTGTGGGGGATCTGTTCCGGACCCCCCCCCCCCCAGGCAAAAACAGAGGCTCATGCTTATTCAAGCCCCAGAGGCTTAAATGGGTATGCCCCCATGTGTGCGGCCCATGTGCACACTTGGGCACGCGTGTACCTTTGCAAATAGGGGAGGTCGCCCCTCCATGTATATTCAAGGGTCCAGCTCTCAGATCCACGCCTTAGGAGGGGCGACTGTACATCTGATCTCCATTTTGTGAAAGACTCTGAAGAAAAAGGGAAGTATTTTGGTGTGCTGTGCAGATGAGGCCTGTGGGGATGAGTGGGATAGGCAATTGACCTCTGACCTCCCAAGAGGTTGCCCACTTTGGGTTTAGATGGAAAGATCAGGAAAGTTTAGGACTACTTGACTGTAATTGCTTTGGCATCCTTAGGATTTAGAGGTGGTAGAAGTTCTCAGCTCTAGCACATGTGATGGGGTAAAAAGAGGTTAACAAACTCATCCTCTGAATTTTCTTGTTAATAATAAATACATACAATTGACTGCCCACTGTTTAACATAAAGTGCATGTATCTCATCTCTTTATTCTGGGGTCTGGACTATCTGTTGTTTCTGTACCATAAATGACTGACTATTGGATAGGAGAATAAAAAATCATGGCTGTCACAAAGCAAATGAAGAGAAGCAGCTTTTTAGTATGCAGTCTGTGGCAAAAGTTAGAAAAATGTGTCTTGTGCATCAAAAGCAGGCTTCATAGTTACAAATAATGATTGGCACAATCTCACGAATAACTCTGAATCAATTCTGAGTCATTTTCTTGAACATATATCTGCAAATCTAGATTTTCATTATCTAGCTAGCTTTTACATGGATCAAATGACTTACTGTTCCACTCCATTCCTTTGTCATTTGCTGTATCACTTTTTATTAATGGCTGATGCATTTCAAATACTTCAAATTCTGTTCCCTCAAGAAAAGCAAAATGTCATCAACATACAGAGGAGTCCTGAACTCTGCACAAGACTTTTACAAATATGGAGTTGCTTCACTATGCTTAGTGGTAAATTCATGGATGGTTACTGACACTGAATTTCTGAAATGAGAGATGCCAGTAATCAAGACAATATATCAATTACTTTCTGACAAATTTATTCCTCATAATCCCAGGGGCCTTTTCTGGAGGAACTCCTTGCCAAGGGAGACTAGGGTTCACCCATTTTCTTTCCATTGGAAAATAAAGAATTTAAAACAAATCCTGTGTTTTAGTAACTGACTGATGGGCACTGTATTTCTTTTAGTATCATGTTTTTGTAAAGTTGCATTTGAATTGCTTTGAATTGTGCTTTGAATTTAATTCTGTTTTGATAGGTTTTGTGTTTTTTGTATTCATTTACTGTGAGATGCTTTGGGTCATTTTTTGGGAGAAAGTCAAGATATAAACCCAAATATAGTTTTTTTAAAAAATAAGAAAATTAATTGTAACCAGTTAGCTGTAAAAGTTTCATGCACCTGATTTTATCCCTATTCATTTTTATGGGATTTTAGTGCAAATATCATGAGGGATGTGGGGTTTTGGTGTCTTTATTGTGATGGAAGAGTGGATTCTAATCCTGAGCTGACCCTGGGTGCTTCTGCTTGTGAGGTGAGCCTGTTTAATTGCACCTCAGCTACATATTGTCTTGGGGGTTTCAGGAAAGTCAGTGTTCTTTGAGCCTTAGGTTTCTTCCTCCCCTCTTCATCACATGAAGTTCAGTCTCACCAGTGTTTTGAATCTGTCTTTCTCACCTCAAATGAAAAACACTTTATTTTGGTTGAAAATTATGGCCGTGCTACCTAGATGACAAAGCAATATCACAGTGTACAACCTTTATTAATATGTGTGCTTTGCCACATTCCTAACACACTCAAGTAATCTAGACACCCTTTAACTGGCTTATTTTATTCCTTACCTGAGAAGGAAAATACAATGCCTGAAATGCTGGTAAACCCACTAGTGAATTCAGCAAGGTACTTAGTCAGTTTGTACATATTAACATCTCTCAAGATCCACATTCTAAGTATGCACCTGATTCTGCCTTTGCATTCTATATCTCCACAATTAGCATCCATGATGGAAGGCCCAGACTTACCTGCATCTGTACTGTTAGCCATAGTGCATTTTTCTGAATTTTGGTGTGTGTGGTATTCCACATGACCCCAGATGGCCCCTGCTTTGCAGCCCACCATAATCTCCAAAGCAGTGGGACATGTATGCACTACACTCAGATGAGGTCAGCCTCATGGGACCTGTAGAGAACAATACCCCTCAGACTAGTCCAACATCGAATCATAGAATCACAAGTAGTTTGGGAGTTACTAATGGAATTATTATCACCTCCAATAATCAGAAGAATGGGCAATGATTGTCTAGATGTCTCACCTGATGAGTCGCCTATCAACATAACTCCCTTCCCATTTCTCTTGATTATTGCCAGACCAGATTACCTCACCCCAGACAATTCAATATCTTTGCCCAGCGACAAGTTTTAGCCCTTAAAAACCCCTGGAAAACTCCCCTCAGTGTGCTAGTTTAGATTTCATGGGAACTCTATGGCCTGTTACAGACAGCCAAAATAAAGCTGCTTCGAGTCACAGTGGAGGTATGGTGTTTCAATGATGCATGCATCCTAAGAGTCCAGAAGCCACACCAAAACCATGCTCCAGTCTGGAACGTGGCTTTGGTGCGACTTCTGGACTCTTAGGACGCATGCATCATTGAAACACCATACCTCCACTGTGACTCGAAGCAGCTTTATTTTGGCTGTCTGTAACAGGCCTTTGTCATTGCGATCTCTAGTTTAGCTCCAACACTTCTATTCAACCAATGCTCTTGGAACGGCTCTGTCTCATCCTATTTCACCCAAATGGACTCCAGAAATAAGCCTTGTCTATACTATGTATCACCCGTAGTGCTGCCTCAGATCTTTTCCAAACTCCTGATTTCCTGAGCCTTGAATAAATGTGTGTGTGATAGTGAATTGCTGTGTGATTTCCCCCCTTTAAATAAAATATACTTTAATTGGAGCAGTCTGCCTCTGCATCATTTCTTAGATCCACTGGTGTCTTAGTGTACAGGTGAGAGACAATTTTGTAGGGTCTTTGTAGCTGGCCCCCTCTCAATTTGAGCTAATTAAAATCCCCCTACATAGATTTTGGCTATATTACCTTCTATTTATTTGCTCATGTCCTTTTCCAAACTGCCACCAGATTCTGGTTTGTGTTTCCCAACCTCCCCCAGGTTTTGTATAAAGTTAGAAAGCAGGTTTTATACTACACCTTCTCTTTTTTATAACACACTGGGACAATTGAAGGGAACTTAGGCTTTTGTTGTGAGGCTCCTGCAAGTGTACAGCCAGCCCTCTGTCTCCCCTCATAATCTAGTGCCTGTTTTCTCAGTAAGGTTAGAAACATATCTAGCACATGCTTAAGTGGTGAGGAATTGGCCAAGACACCCTAGAGAATACACACATACACACACTACTTTATTGTATGTGAGGATTCAGGGCAAAGCACAATATCATTTTGTGCATTCAGGGCAACACATAGAATCATATTCCATACAACTCATTTGTATTTAAATTCTACTGGTTTACTTTGATACCCTATATAGGATGAAATTGTGACTCCTACCCATATAACATGCTGCTTGGTGAGTTCAAATCTTTGGAATATGATTTTAAAAATATCACCTTATATTAACTGTTTGAAATGTTTTCTGGGCTGAGAGGCAATAAACAAATAATAGCACTAAGATCCCACTCTGAGATTGTTCAGTGTAAATCTTCACACGTGGCACTAACATTAATTGTGCTATAAAACCTTGTGTTGAGTGGTGACATTGTAAAATTGACCCCAAACAGCAGTTGTTCAACCAAATACACACCCACAGTCTTCCATGCTCAGTGCACATCCATGCACAATTCTGTTACTTCTGTCTTGAAGGGAATGCCACTATTCCACAACTTATTTTGTATGGAAACTTATGACAGCTATAGGATGCTATCTTAAATGTTTTGGAAGGCCAAATTTTCAAAATATTTATAGAAAAGGGGGAATATTTATGTCATGCTTAAAGAGTATAGGATGTTGGTGTGGATATTTAGAAGTATGAGCTTATATTAATTCTTCTTGTTCATCTGTTGATATTCCAAGGCTGGCAACATAACCTTAAGAGGACATTGAGTTCTGAGCAGAAATGTTCTCTCATATGCC
Source organism: Sceloporus undulatus (assembly GCF_019175285.1). Taxonomy (NCBI): domain Eukaryota; kingdom Metazoa; phylum Chordata; class Lepidosauria; order Squamata; family Phrynosomatidae; genus Sceloporus; species Sceloporus undulatus. The sequence continues at coordinate 105,030,468 of NC_056523.1, forward strand.
CTTGATTATAACCTCTAATATAGGAAGTGTAACTTAAAGAGATAAAAGCCTGGAAACTGGAAACGAATACAGATCTCCCCTCCCCTGTCTCAGCCTCTTATAAACATGCCCAACGTGTACGTGAGATGCTGGATTTAAAAACATGACCCAACTACTTTTTCTTTTGATACAACTGATTTTCCTAGTGTCAGCGAAAACCAGGAACAATGGGATATTTATGGTAAGACCTTTCTTTTCCCTGAGATTCTATTTAGAACACAAAACGATCTGCATATCTCTTTCATGTACATATTGTATTCTTATTTTTTTTCATATGTTTTTTCTCCTTTATTTCTCACTAGCAAAAGTACTTCAGCTTTGCCTAGGTTCAAACCTCCAGCCCAATGTTGTTTCTCTTCTCTCCTCCTTACTTTTCTTCTTTCATATTTATATTTTCTGCCTTCGTCTCTTTGTGAGTTCAGACCTCCCCTCTTCCAGTTCCATTCCAGTCTTACCAGGCACTTTTCTCTCTTCTTTTTCTTGGGGTTGCCAGATATAAATCCCCCAAATCCATGCTGCTATGTTTGCATATTATCAACTCCATAGGGTTTGCTCTTGAGTATACAGGTTACATAGGAGTAAGCCAGGCTGAACTCATGGGATGTACTTCTAAGTAAATGTGCCTAGGTTCAGGATGTACATTTTAAAACCTGTCTTAATGTCTGTAGGCTCTTTGGAATAAAGTGAACCTGTTGTAGTAGAGGTTGGCAGGCAGGAGGATGTTCAGTAGAGCATTGACAATGTTTATTTTTTTAAAAAATAATAAAACAAAATAAAACACAGCCACCCTTTTTGACCCATCAGAGCAAGTGATAATTGTAATTTTGATGCTAACGTTTTCAGGCAGAATAGTTTGTCATTAATGCTGAGGAAGTTGGCTGTTTTGCCTTGGGGTTTGCTCATCTATTCTAAGCTTTCCTTGACAGCAATAAGGGGAAAACAATATTATTTACTTATTTATTTCTTGGGTCTCCTCACAACAGGGCAAAATGTCTGCTGGAACTTGTAGTACTTGTTGCAGTAGTTTTCAGTGTGTGTGTGTGTATATATATATATATACTGTATCCATAAGACATTTCTATTGTCCTCAACTATTTTTTTTTTTTTTTGGCAATTCCTGACACCATTCACATTGTATTCCCATCTTAAAGTGGACTTCTTTTTAACTCTGAGACATATCAGGGGAAAAAATCATTTCCCTCTCTGTCTCTTTTTTTTTTTAAAAAATAGTTAAGGTGCTGTAATGCGCCATTGAAATCATATTTTTGCACACTATAATATCTATATATACAGTAGCATCACTAGGGTTGGTGTTACTCAGTTCAGGAACTCAGGGTGTCACCCCCCCTCCCCACTGACCTCCTCCTATTATCACACCATATAGACTCCTTAGTCATGTTTTTGTACTAATGTTGCTTATAAATCATCATTCTCATCTGTGACTTAATGTAATGGCAGTGGTTGTGATGTAAACAAGTAGCAAAATGAAAACTATACCTTTAAACTATAATATCATACACATTGAATAAATGTACTCACAGATACATAGTTACATGTGGTTAAAGTGGAAATTTGTTTTTTAAAGAAAATTTAAAACATTAAAAATTTAAATTATTTTTTTAAAAAAACCTGGGGCCTCTTCTTTCTCCTCCCATTGAGCCTCATCCCACTCACACCATTTCTTTAGCATTTTAAAGAGATAACATGCAAATCCCACAACTTGTTTCTGCCCAAATGGAGATGTTTGGGAAGTATTTTAGCCTGGAGAAGACAAGGTTAAGAGGTGATATGATAGCCCTGTTTAAATATTTGAAGGGGTGTCATATTGAGGATGAAGCAGGATTGTCTTTTGCTGCTCCAGAGAATAGGACCCAGAGCAATGGATGCAAGGTACAGGAAAAGAGATTCCACTGCAATGTTAGGAAAAACTTCTTGACTGTAAGAACTGTTGGACAGTGGAACAATCTGTGTGGGATGGTTGTGGACTCTCTTTTTTTTTTGGGGGGGGGGAGGTTTTTAAACAGAGGCTGAATAATGATTTGTTGGGGCTGCTTCGATTGTGTATTGGCCTTTGAGGTCTCTTCCAGCTCTATGATTCTATGATTCAGTTGTGCCATTCCTGAATAGGGTGTCACTAATACTAATACTAATACTAATACTTTATTTATATTCCACCTTTTCCCAGGGGATTACAATAATTATAACACTAAGTGTGGTCAGCGCTCTCTGCACCCTTCTATTGATGTCACTCTCTCTCTCTCTCTCTCTCTCTCTCTCTCTCTCTGTGTGTAAATATGTAACCAGATATACATATATAACCAGAAAGGACAAACATTGGCTTTTCAACCATAAGACCACTTCAGTAGTTCATGTCCTAGTTTAAAAAAAAAAACTTTTGTAAGAACCCAGTACAGATCCAAGAATTCACTATAACCCCCTCTCTCACAGAGAGAGAGAGAGGGGGGGGAAGAGAGAGAGAGAGAGAGAGAGAGAGAGAGAGAGAGAGAGAGAGAGGAATGGATACAGAGGTGACAAAACCTGTCAACACCTAAGAATATATATTGTGAAAATGCAAACTTTTAAAACCAACACAGAAGAGTTCAATGTCTTTGTTGTTGTTTTTCTGGCTCCATTGGCACAAAAAAAACCTTGCCAGTCAGTTCTTGTGTGGAAACAATATTCCTGATAATTTCCTGCTAGGGAGTGTAGGATCTGAACTTTCCTTTTCCTCCCAGACTGAATTGTAAAGTGGAGGTAACTACAGTCTTACATAGCCACAGATTCAGCCATCCGGGTCCTGGAAATATTAAAACAAAACAAAACAAAACAAAACACACCTTGTTTTTTCATTTAGTGATAACAATAGCAAATACATTTCTATACTGTTTATCAGTGAACTAAGCACTACCTAAGCACTTTACAACTGTAAACTAATTGCTCCCAACTAGTTGGGTATTCATTTTAGTGACGTATGGAAGGATGCCAGGCTGAGTCAACCCTGAAGTTCTACCTGGGATCAAACTCACAACCATGTGGCTGTGAATGGCTGCTGTACTGGCACTTAACCACTGCACCACCAGGGCTCCTATATTTATATAAAGGATACAATTTTACTATGTCATCATAGATAATTGGACTTCAGCATCCATGGATTTTGGTATCCATTAGGGCTCCTGAAACCAAAGCCCAGCAGCAGGAGATACCAAGGGTCCACTATACAATACTGTGCTTCTCAACAGGTAAGGATGGCTTTCTAATATACTCCTTACTTATTTATTATTTTACAGTTTCTTCAAATGTATTGAGAAAAAGAAATGAGAAGTAATGATTAGATATACACACTGCTACCCTTCTATTGAGTTGGTGGCACCTCCCCTTCTTTTCCACAAAGCCCAGCACTCCCATTAAGCAGGAAAGACAGATCCCACATCTATAAGGTGGCAGATTTGGTTGTAACAAGAAAAGAGGCAAACAGCAATAGCAATAGCATGTACATTTCTATACCACTTAAAAGTGAACTTGGCACTCTCTAAGCAGTTTACAGTCTGGAAGCCAAATGCCCCCAGCAAAATGGGTACTCAGTTTACCAATCTACAAAAGGATGGAAAGCTGTGTCAATCTTGAAGTCCCTGAGATCGAACTCACAACCTTGTGACTGCAGTACTGACAGCCATTAAGTATGTACTGTAATTATCATCAAAATGTATATATATGTAGCACTGTTTTTGTGTGTTCAAAGATCTTGATATGACACCTCTGTGAAGTAAGTCAGTATCATTTTCAACATTTTGCAGATGGTGACAGGGAGAGGTAGACTTCCTTGTTGAAGACCCCTTAGTGCAGGGGTAGGCAACCCCTTTGAGCCGGGGGCCGGGTTGCTGTCCCTCGGACAACTGGGGGGCTGAAGCCAAAAAATAAATAATTAAATATTTTTTTAAAAAAAATTAAATAAATAAATAAATAAATAAACTGGGACAAATGTAGGACAAAATTTTCAAATAGAGGACACTTTTTTAATAAAAATGGAGGACACGCAAAAAAATTTGCTGATTTTTAAAAAATGTAAAGATAAATGTATGTTTCTGAGGCTTCTATAGACAATTGCCCCACCATGCCCCTTGTGCGAGACGCCAAAGGCCCCGGCGGCAATCGGCAGCAGGACCGGGCTGGGGCCAGTCCCAAGGCCTCGCCGGGCCGCATCCAGGTTGCCTACCCCTGCCTTAGTGAGTCCATTCTTAATGGTAGGTTTTAATCATAGAATCAAAGAGTTGGAAGGCACCACAAGGACCTTCTAGTCCAACCCGTCCCTTGAGGAAAGGGTAACTAAAGCACTCTTGATAGTTGGCCATCGATCATCTGTTTACAAAAATCTGAAGGAGGAAGTGTTCTGCAGCCTTTCAAGCATTCTATATGTATAGCTGTTACAGTAAAGAAATTCTTCCTAATGTTTAGGTGGATTCTTTTTTCTTCTAATTTGAATTCATGTGCTTGTGCTCTAGTCTTTGGCACAGCAGAAAATAAACTTGCTCCATTTTCTACATGACATCCCTTCAGGTATTTAAAGATGGCTATTATATCACCGTTCACATTTCTGTTCTCCAAAATATATATAACCAGGTCCCTATGTTGGTCCTCATAAGGCTTGATTTCCAGATCTCTAATTGTCTTGGAGCTGGGTTTGATCCTGCTTTTTCTGAAAGTAGGTCAAAACCCTGCTGTACGCACAGCCTACTGTGTAACAATAAAACATATTATTTGGTTACATAAAAAGAGACATTACATCATTTTCATTATTCTGTTATAAAAGTTAGCACAGACCCAAAATGATAAGTCACAGAACAACAGGAACTTGGGCGCGGTACATACCGCCAACAAGCAGCGTACCGGCGCTGATTCTAGGGTTAGGAACCATGCAGCAACTGCACACACAGCAACTGAGCAGCAACCCTAGTACGTGTGGGGTAACAATGGTGGTGCGCTGTGTACACAGGTGCCGCCATTGTTATGTAAGCACCGTGTGGCATCCGCACGTTGCTGTGCAGCGCTTACATAACAAGTGTGCTGGTGCTGCACTGTTACACTGCCCCTGCAGCTCAAACAGAACCTGTTTTTTTCTGGGTTCTTTTTCCTCTGTAGGGAAGCAACTTCCCTCCAGAGGAAATTAGGCTGCCGGCATGCTGCCCTTTTCAGGCGGTCTGTCCCGTACCTTGGATAGCTTAAATCTTACTTAATTCTGATCAGCAGAGATGTTTTTAATCATGATCCTTCAATGGAATTTCCTTCTACTTACTCCAATATGTCCCATGCACACCTTCAAACCCAATTCCCCATGGCCATGACCCTTAGTTTCAGTAGGACTGTCCAAGAAAGCTATTTCAGAGACACATAAAGTTACTGTTAAAAGCCTTAGCTATGTGAATTTCTTTAAAGATGCATGTATAAAATCTGTTCCTTTGAAGTTAGAAATTCTGATAAATCCCATTGTGGATGAAAATGCATTATTTGAAATATTGCTTATACTCAAGCTTTTAATGTGCAACAAATTCTAAAGTTTTAAAATGGGAAAAGCACACATTTTTATACACTCTCTTGATTTTTTTAAAAAGGTGGGCTGAACATCTACAGGCATACAGCATGGTGTGGCATCACTGGGTAATTTTTTGTAGCCTCCCCACCATGCATGCACTGTCACACAAATACACCACCTGCAACTTTCAAGTACTTCCCACAACTATCATAGATGCTATCTGATTGTATGGCTGCCCCTTTGATTGGCCACACAGTCGCATGTGCAATGCTCCACCTATACAGGGCATTGGTGCAACAGTGTGTGAGTGATACATAGGCAAAACACAATCATGGAGACCCACCATACTTGTCTCTTTCACTTCCCTTAACCCCATGCACCCCTTTTGGACTATTTGGTTTGTGCATTGTGTAATTACATCCATTGGAGTTGTTGCACTTTTGTTTTTTGTTTTACTTTGTTGCAGCCCCACACTAGTGCCAGGCTGTTTAAATGCAGGTGTGAAGACTTGCATTTTCTGAGCTAACCTGGAGTATCCTGGCTTCTTTTTGCTCCAGTTTTATACCAGGAGGTTCATTTCACTTTCCACACACTTCAGAGACAAGCATCACATAAATACCCTGCCTTCAAAGTAGCTGGAAGCTGTTTTATTTTGCTGGTCTGTTTCACCCCTTGGTTGCAAATTAAGAGAAATCATGCTGTCACCTTAAGAGCTCCGCAACTATATCACATCATAGAACAGGGGTAGGCAACCTTTTTGAGCAGGGGGGCCGGGTTGCTGTCCCTCAGACAACTGGGGGGGCCGAAGCCAAAAAATAAATAATTAAATATTTTTTTTAAAAAAATTAATTAAATAAATAAACCGGGACAAATGTAGGATGAAATTTTCAAATGGAGGACACTTTTTTAAAAAAAATTGGAGGACACGCGAAAAAATTTGCTGATTTTAAAAAAATGTTAATATAAATGCATGTTTCTGAGGCTTCTATAGACAATTGCCCCCCTTGCCCACCGTTTGCCCCCCTTGCCCCCCCTTGCCCTCCTCCTCCTGATAGGCCAAAGGCCCCACACCCTCACGCGAGAGGCCAAAGACTCCGGCGGCAATCGGTGGCAGGACCGGGCTGGGGCCGGTCCCAAGGCCTTGCTGGGCCGCATCTGGCCCGCGGGCCACAGGTTGCCTACCCCTGTCATAGAATATATGTTTAGTTATACTATATCCTCCTCCTCCTCCTCAGGATTTGGATTGTTTGCCTATGGCACCTAGGATTCCAAGTTCCAGTGAGAGGTTGAGGAATATTCTCCTTTTGATACCTTGAATGGTGCTCTCAGTATGCAGCTGTGGTTGATGCTTAATCCTGCTTAATGACATGATTGGGGGCTGTCCCTTGTACATTCACAAGGGCCCATCCTCTATGGCATCAGAAGGGGTCATCGCTAGGTCTAAGGTTTTGGCTGAAACCTTAGGGCCTAGGGGAGTGGTGACCTGTCAGCCCTCTAGGCATTGACATTTCTTAGGTTATTGCTGTCTTCATTAAATTTCTTCAGCAAAAGGGAAGCCTGCAGTGCATCTTCTTATTTATGTTTCATTGCCTTTAATGCAATTGCCTTCTTTCACTTCCTCTCTGAACATTGGAGTTATTACAATATAGAATCACCACCAAATTTTGTCTCCAGTGAAATGCTAGCTAATTTTGGAGGTTCCTTAGATGAAACATCTGAGAACCTTTGGGGGATACCAATGCTAGCTACCTTCTTTTCCTTTTGTAGAGTGAGGTAATTTGCCATTCCACAGGGTAAAATCAAATAGTGTCCTAGCAGTTCCCCCCCCCCCCACCTCCGCAACAGCCCTCCACACTGTCAAAAAATCTGATATGAAGACTTCCTTAGTCCTCTGGAATAGATTCCTGAGGGTGTGCAGAGTGCTGCACTCTTCCATTACTGCTGGCGGGAGCCTTACTGGTTCCAGCCACACCACAGACTTTGGGTTCCATTCATTGTGACATTTTTCCTCTTTGTTTCTTGTCAATGAAGAATGGCATCCAAGCACAAAATATATGCACATAGCATTATTTATAAGTGGCAGGCACATATACAAATTACTGCTTTAAAACATAAATTATAGTCATTCAATGACATGGAAAAGATCAGAACCCTTTATGTGTGTTCTGCAGGCAAAAGCCATGATTTATACACATGGATAACCTTTATAAATGATGCTGTGCTTGCAGTTTATTCTCAGGAGCCAGTTCCTGACTGAGAAAGAGAGCACATGAAGCAGAATTTAGACAATTGCCTTAGGAAAATTATGAAGGATGCCCCATCTGTAAAGTGGGAATAATAACAATTGCCAAATGTCCTCAGAATTAACTTGAAAAAGTGTTTTGAAAGTGTTCATTTAATATATTTTTTTAAAATGCCTGTTTCCCCTCTCTCCCTGCACTTAAAACAGTTGCAGCACTATTAGTATGAGCTGGCCTAAGAAGATGGGATTTAAACCCTTCAAATAAATACATAAATAAACAATTTATTTTATAAAATTGTTATGAAAATGATTAAGTACCTTTTAGAATAAAGGACTATTTGTTTGTTTATTGCACTTATATACCATCTTTCTTCCAAAAGGGGATTCCCATATGCAGGGGAAATATATTAATGAATGTTCATATTATGTGGAATACATGAATGTCCGGATAGTATGAAAGAAGAGCTAGCCACTGAGCCCCAAGCTCTTATACTTTGATGGAACAATTTTAGTAAAACAGCAGTTCAAGGAGCTGAGATTACAGAGTCTTCAGAATTTCCTGATGCCTAAATATACACTTTTATTTCAAGGCTGTTTATTATCCTCTAGTTATCACTCTTTCTTCCACTGAGTGGTAATCACCTGTCTGCCAGGAACACATGTATTTTCAGGTCCCAAAGTGACAATTGCAAATAGTTCAGGCTCTCTTGGTTTCTTTTGCTTTTGCTTTGCCTTAGAGAATATTGGAGAAGCAGACATCGTTTATTTTCCATCCTGTGTTCAAGTTAATATTGGAGGGGGAAGAAACGTATCTCTGCAAAGTAGAATATTTCGTGAAAAGAAACTCCTGGATATTATTCCTCCACCCATTTCAAGCCCATCCATATTAATGTGGTGAAGGTACCTCTTGTAACAAAAAATCATCCTGCCCACTCACCATGACCTAGATAATAGTGGACAAATGAATTTTGTAGCATCTTCCAAGAACACTGTTCAGCGCTTAGCAACATTTTCTAATTCCACTCTCTATACTCTGGGGAGAATGATAATAAAGCTGGCTTGAGGAAATGTGTCGGGAAAAGCAACTTGTAATGGTGAAGCTATGGTGGGAGTGATAAGAGCCTCTGTCACAGGAGGAAGCTGGAAACATGATGCAAAAATAACCCTCACAGCTCCTGTTAATATTTACAGTCATTCAAAGACTCTTCACTTATACAGCATGTTCACTGGAGATGGTTTGAGATGTTAGATGACAAGCCAAATACCAGTTTGCTTGATGTCTTGGTGAGGGCACCATATATAGCATAATGCCATTTTTATTAGACTTTGCTCTTCATGTTTGATAGGTGGATGCTCTCTTTTATGTTAACATGAAAGGAAATATTGGAGCCATACTTAGGAAAAAATATTGCTCAAAGCACAATTCAAAAGTGAAACTGAGCTGGACTAGTATGATGATTTAGGAGATTATAGCACACAACTATACCTGTCAGGATAGATGCACATTTAACCATCAATATGGTTCTGGGCCATAGGTAGCCCATATACAAACTACAACTTTTTTTTTAATTTTTATTAAGAATAAAGTATAACAATCTATAAAGAATAAAGAATAAGGAAAAGAAAAAGAATAGAAAAAAACATATATCTACACTAAACAATAGAAATACATATCGACATTATAACATACACACATATATTTACATAAGATCATTGATATCACTGTCCTTCTAGTTATACTTCCTTTACATTTGGATATTTACCGCATATTGTAAATTACTTATTTACTCCATATATACAACCTATAGTAATAATGCATTCTCATGGTAATATACAAATTACACAGTTTAGAATCAACCGTAACTATTATTCAATTGTATATTTTACCCTTTTCCTCAAATGTTTTTAGAACACTCCATTCTTTTTCAAAACTTTCTTTAGATTTTCCCTTTAATAAAGCAGACAATATATCCATACTTCTGGCTTCATAAATTCTAATCAGCCATTTTTCGATAGATGGGTTATCTGGTATTTTCCAATATTGTGCAAACAATATTCTTGCGCACGTAACCATATATAGAATGATTCTATTCAATTTTACATTTTTTACGTTATGAGTCATATTCAGTAAAAATAAATGTGGTTCAAAAGGAATATATATTTCAAGAATACTTTCCATTGCTGCATGAATCATTTGCCAATAACCTTTAGCTTTGGAGCATGACCACCACATATGATAAAAAATTACCCTCAGGCTTACTACATTTCCAGCATTTAATACTGCCTATTTTATATATTTGGTGGATTTTTTGAGGGGTTAAATACCACCTATACAACATTTTCAAGTAGTTTTCTTTATAGTTTTGGCACAATGTAAATTTGTTCGTTCCTTTCCATGATTTTTCCCATTCTTCTATAGTAATGGTCTTATTGATGTCCTATGCCCATCTTATCATGCTGTGTTTAATGGCTTCATTTTCAAGATCTCTTGCTTTTAGTAACTTATAATATTTAGCTATATGTTTTACTTGCTGATCCATCATTATTTTATCAATTTCATTTTTATCTAAAGTCACACCAGTTGTTTCCTTATCTATCCCTGGTGGCGCAGTGGTTAAATGCCTGTACTGCAGCCATTCACTCAAAACCACAAGGTTGCGAGTTCAAGACCAGCAAAAGGGCCCAAGCTCGACTCAGGCTTGCATCCTTCCGAGGTCGCTAAAATGAGTACCCAGACTGTTGGGGGCAAATTAGCTTACTTGCTAATTAGCTTACTTGCTGTTCACCGCTATGATCTTTGGAATAGCGGTATATAAATAAAACAAATTATTATTATTATTATCTTGAATCGACTTTTTATTTGATTATATAAGAACCAATCTTGCATCACCACAACTTTTTAAGCTTATCCTGTAGCTTTTCAAGAACAGGATTTTCCCATTCTTGAAAAGCTACCGGATAAGCAGCCAGACCCCAAGAGAAGTGGGCCTTTCCCTTTTCAGCACTTGTGGAGCTCTTGCAGTCTGCAAGTTTTGGGAACATGGAGGGCAAAGATGCCTCTGGATCTCTGGTGCACAGACATGTCACTAGCCAGGCTTTGGATACTCCCTCCGATATGGAAACCTCATGATAGTTCTGCAGTGTATGGAGAGAAAGGAAAGGATCCATAGCACTAAGACTCCTTATACCTACAAATTCCCCATGAGAGCCACAGATTTATATGTTCTTTAGGAACCTACAAAAAGTGAATCCTGACTGGAGAGCCACTGGCTGATTTTTCTTCTTCTTAGGGGCCACAAAATTCATCAACCAATTTCTGGGGAGGCTTTTAAAAATGTTATTTTAAAACTTGAAAAGCTGTGGGTTACATATGCGCTGCCTATGGCCCGGCCACGGGGGAATGATGTTTAAATGCATGCCTTATCCTGTCAGGGATTGTTGCGTGTGATAATCTCTTTAGATGATACTACTGAGTTCTGCTGTAAATCCAGAAAGTGTCCCTGATATTTGAAGGTAATCTTTCCCAACTCGGTGCCCTGAAGATGTGCTGGAATAATACTTCAGTAATCCTGGGAATATGGACACTGAGGACAATGTGAATGCTTGTTCAAGACACCAGATTTGAAAAAAAACACCTGTTTTAAGTGATGTCTGACAAGCATAGAAACCTTCTGGGCTGGCATGCTGTATTTACGATTTCAATTTGAAAGTGCCACCTTCCAGGGAATGCCAGGATTATGCTCAAATTTAGTCGCAAATTTAGACTGCACACCATGGCCCCAATCTGCCCTTTTCAGGGTGCAAAAAGGAGGCACAAAAAGTGACTTCTTTTTGTGCCCTGGAAAGGGTGCCATAGCTGCACTGCTGTGGCTTGGCGGTGCTCCTTCGGTGCTGCGTCATATGGACACAGTGCCAGAGGAATGCCATGACACCACACACAATTTGAAGTGGTGCACGGCATCATGGCACCCTGGGGGTGAAGTCAGGGTTTACATTATCTGGACACGATGCCCCGACTCCACCCCCAGGCCAGCCTTAATGGCCAGTCTGAAGAGGGCCTTTCTTTCTTTGAAAAAAAAACCCTCATTTAGTGAAAAATGAAAGTTACCATGGAGGGGAGTCAGAAAGGAAACAAATAACACATAATGTTGGAAGGAAAAGGCCACAACTTTATTAACATATAACAGTTGAAAAGTAGGATTGGCCTCAAAGCATGAGGTCTGGATCCGTCATCAATCAACCCCTGGTTGGTCGATGAACCCAACTGCTTGGTCATGGCCAACCACGGGATGACATAGGGGAAACTGGTGAAACACCCTCTGGCAACTCAGGTAACCGGCTGATTGCATGTTTGCCTCCCTGCCCCTAGTCACCAGGATATGCTGACTCAGTGTTGCCCCCACAGGGGCAATACTGCATGCCCCCAGTGCTCCCGGGTCCCTGAAGGACTCTCAATCCAGTGCTATACAGCCCTGGAAACCATGCCCACCAGATCCAAGACCTATGCTACCGCCCTTGAAAAGTTGTGACAGCACAGCCCATAAATCCCACAGAGGGAGGGAGGGCAGGAGGAGCCAAGCTGGAATGGTGTCGATCAGCGCACCATGAGGCCCTAAAATAGGCCATTCCACCAATCAGGGGCTAGGAGGAGAGAAGCTACCACCTCCTCCAGTCCCTAAATCAATCTGCTACACCACATGATGCGGCAGAGCCAATCCCAAGGCACTTCCTCTCCCAGTGCCAATGAGTGGAGGTGCCTCCTCTTCCTTTGCCCAAACCAATAGGAGCCTGGCTGGCCTTAGCACAAAGCAAGCCGGGACCCAGCCGGGCCGAGAGCCAGCCGAGAGACTGCTCCTCCCCCAGCACAGCAACCAGGCTGGCCCAGTAAGTCGGGCAGTCCTATTTTCCACATTATCCACTGAAGCTAATAATTTCAACAATGCTGTTCTAGGACACATAGCATCTAAATTATTTGTTGAAATTGGATTTGAAAGAATAAACTACTCAATTTCTATAAGCTCATTAAATGCAGGGATAACACCAATGGAAATTAACAAAGTAAAAGAAAAATAACATTTCATTTGAATGTAAAATTATGTATAGTTAATTATGAACTCAATTTTATTTCACTCATGCTTCACAGTAATAATTATAGAATCATAGAGTTGGAAGAGACCGCAGGGGTCATCCAGTCCAACCCCTTGCCATACAGGAAATCTAAATCAAAGCATCCCCGACAGATAGCCATCCAGCCTCTGTTTAAATACCTCCAAGGAAGGAGATTCCACTACACTCTGAGGGAGTTTGTTCCACTGTTGAACAGCCCTTACTGTCAGGAAGTTCCTCCTAATGTTGAGGTGGAATCTCTTCTCCTGTAGCATCCATTGCTCCGGGACCTAGGAGTTTATCACACACCTTCAGTTCTGCTCTGCTCCCGTTGCCCCAGCATCATTGATCTGTGATGGGAGCCTCCTGGTGGGATCGCCAATGGCACTATTAAATGGGAACACTTCTGTTTCCATCATGGAAGCATTCTCATAATTGTTTTAAAAAGAGCCCTTTTTAAATAACGATTTGATCCATTATTAAAAAAGGGCTCTTTTTAAAACAATTACGAGAACGCTTCCATGACAAAAACAGAAGCGTTCCCCTTTAACAGCGCCATCTGTGATCCCACCAGGAGGCTCCCCTCGCAGATCGATGACGCTGGGACAACGGGAGCAGAGCAGAACTGAAGGTGTGTGATTAACTCCCTAGTCTCTGGAGCAGCAGAAAACAAGCTTGCTCAATATGACATCCCTTCAAGTATTTAAACAGGGCTAATAATTATGGATTTCGCCCTATGATTCTATGATTTCAATAATGCTGTTCCAGGACACATAACATCTAAGTTATTTGTTGAAATAATAGATCTGAAAGAATAAACTACTCAATTTCTATAGCTCATTAAATACAGGGATAACATCAATGGAAATTAACAAAGCAAAAGAAAAATAACATTTCGTTTGAATGTAAAATTATGTATAGTTAATTATGAACTCAACTTTGTTTCAGTCATGCTTCACAGTAATAATTATCATTGGAAAATATGAGGATTATGATATTAATTTAAAATGGCAGTAATATGCAGACATTTTCATTTTTATCATTGTGTATATATGTCATCCGCAATGATAAAAATGATGATGACTGCATATTACTGCTGTTTTAGAAATATATATTTTATCCACATTGAAAAAAATTGAAAATGTCTGCCTATTAGTGACATTTTAGATTAATATCACGATCCTCATATATTCCAATGATAACTGTTACTGTGAAGCATGGCTGAAACAAAAGTTCAGTTCATAATTAATTATATATGATTTTACATTCAAACAAAATGTTATTTTTCATTTGTTTTGTAAATGAATATACATATTTTCTTTGGCTTAGTTTGATATTAAAGTGAAAGTAATAAACCAGAAACAACTTTTTAAAATAATCTATTTTCTCCGCCCTTCCTCCCTTCCCTCGTTTTTTCATCTCTTTTTCTCTCCTCTACTCATACCAGTAAATATACCAAGAGACCATAAGTTTTATGTTAATTAAAATAACTGTACACTGTACACCTTATACTCTGAAAAATGCTATCAAAACAGTTAAGCATTGAACGTCAGATATAGAAAACATACTTGGGAATTGTACAGTAGGTAATGGGGCTTCTCCATTATTTCTTAAGTGTACAGGTTGAATATCCCTTATCTGGAATTCCACAATCCAAAATACTCAAAAATCCAAATTTGTCCATGTGAGAGGCCGAGATAGTGACACTTTTGCTTTCTGATGGTTCAGCATACACGGATTTTGTTTCTTGCACAATTTTTTAAAAAATATTACATATAAAATTACCCCAGGCTTTGTGTATAAGGTGTAAATGAATTTCATGTTTAGACTTGGGTCTCATGTCCAAGATATCTCATTATGTATATGCAAATATTTCAAAAACTGAAAACATCCAAAATCCAAAACATGTCGGTCCCAAGCATTACGAATAAGGGAGACTCAACCTGTATTCCTTTAAATTTCATACATTTCTAAATTTTACTTTCTGATTTCCATGTAAGTTTTCTAGACCCAAAGTTCAATATTTAACTTGATAATATTTTTTACGGTATAAGATGTGTCTTTTCTTATAATTTGATAAAGACCATGTGAAGTGAGGAACCTGGGAGATTATGATGACTTGCTTATGTTCACTGTAAGTTTACAATCTGGTACACACTTAAGTTTGAACAATTTTCATTGAACATAATGGGATTATGTGTAAAAGCATATAGAACAGAACTTCGAGTCTGAACTGGAACTGAAACTTGGACTTCCTGTTTCTGTACATACATAATTAAACAGTACTTCAGCAGTCCTTAGGATATGTTCTATGGTTGTAGTACTTTGGATAAGAAAAATAAAAATAATAAAGTACAGGTATATTTCTGTTACTGAAGTTGATGTGTTGTTGGATATTACTTTTTGAACGAAAATTTGGTACTAGAACCAGAAGTAACAGAAATAATAGAGATAGGTTCTCAAACTATAAACTCTTGACTATTCATAGGCAGAGGAAAAACTGGAGGTGGAGGCAGAAAGACCCATAAATGTCCACTGCAATGTACGATCATTCATTCATTCATTCATTCATTTCATTTGTATGCTGCCTTTTTCCCAGAAGGGACCCAAGGAAACATCACCAAGTACACCTGCAGCAAATTCAAATTGATAGCTTCTCTTGGAAGAGATGGTCACTGCACTCCAGCTACATGTTGTATTGTGTCTCCACAATAAACAGAGGGAGAAACGATCATACAAAACTAACAGGAAGAAACTGCCAAGAAAATGAAGAGGCCTGTTAAACATAGCAGGAACATCCTGGTGGAAGTCACTGGCAGGAGCAGACAATACAGAAAGAGTTCAGAAACCTCTCTAACTAGAAAGAAAAGTGCTGATGGTTGGGGACTTACTGCTCAGAGATACAGAGGTGTCTTGGTGCTAGCCTCACAAGATGAATTGAGAAATGTGCTGCCTTCCTGGTACAAGCATCTGGGATGTCACTGACAATTTGCCAAAACTCATCAAGAACACAGATCAGTACCCCCTTATTCTTATTCATGTGGGCACCAACTACATGACCTTTGAGTAGATTCCCTTTAACTGTGAAGATTTGTGCAGAAAGCTGAAGGGGTTTGAGCACACGTGATATTCTAATCAATTCTACAAGTGAAGGATAGAAGACTATGCAGGGGCAAGATATTAAAAATGAAGGACTGGTTATGTAGATGGTGTAGATAGGAGAGGTTTGGCTTCTGGGACTACATTCTCTTTCTTCTCATATTTATATATACCCTGCTTTCTCCCCAAAATTGAGACTCACAGCAGCTTATAATCTAAAAACACAGTACAGTTGGCCCTCAGTATCTGTGGACTTGCCATCGACAGATTTGAGTATCTGTGGATGGCAAGCCCATGTTGTCCCCAATGGCGGCGTATGCATGTGGCTGTGCTGCCATTAGGGACAGCCCCATTGTCCCCAGTGGTGGTGTATACACCACCATGTCATAATGGCCATGCCACCATTACAGACAATGGAAGTCCTGTTGTCCCTAATGCTGATGTGGTCACGTGCATATGCTGCCATTGAAGTCTCATTGTCCATAATGGCAGCATGGCTGCATGCACACACCACCGTTGGGGACAATGAAACTTGATCATCTGCAGATTTTGTTATCCGCAGGGGGTGGGGATCCAGAACAGATTCCGCATAGATACCAAGAGCTGGCTGTACAATTAAAAACTTACAAAAGTGACAATTTTTAGACTACAGGCTACAGCTGGCTACAATTCACAAAGACTGGGAAGAATGTCTTTTGTAGTCTTTAGTCTAAATCCTTGGAAGGTTGGACATAATAACTCAAACATCAGTCCAAAGGAAAGCTCTGAACCCAAGGATGTGAATTCTAGTGGGGCAAATGAGGGAAAAAATGGGATCCATAGAAAAACTGACAGTATCTATACATCAACGCACAGAGTTTGAAAAATAAACAAGATGAGCTTTAAGTATTAATGCAGGAAGGTAAAAATGACTTTATAGGTATAATGGAGACCTTGTGGGATGACTCAGTTCTCTGAAGCTTCTATTGAAGAACTCAGGGTGTCACTGAAAACCTGAACACAAAGGGTTAACCAAAACTTAATGAGCAGAGGGAGCTTGAAGAAACTCCTACATCCACTTCTTGTCTCTGAGCATGTCTACATGAGCCAAATGAATGGTTTACCTCTGCCCTCACTGTAACTTGTCTTCACAATGCAGGGCCAAAGCCCCAAATCAATTGTGGGCTACCTTCATGATATGAGACCAGTTCTACATTGAATCCAGACCATCTCTGCCTTAAACCACATTTAAAAGGCTTACCTTTTGCACTGGACTTTCCAGAAAAATCTGGAGCACTCCAGAAAGACAGGGAGCAACTGTTTACATGGCATCCTGTTATGCTGCCCACAGCTGCTGCCAGTCATACATGTTGCTCCCTCTGAGGTCAGAATGAAGAGCCCAGCCCTGTGATCAGTGTTGGGCACCTCGTTTTCAACCACAGAAGGCGTGACCTGTGCCAGTGGCCATGGTACCAGGCAGCACAGTGGAACCTTTGTTTAGAAAGCCATCTAATGTCACTCTAAAATGCAGAAGTAATGAGAGTGATTCAGGGCAGCTGTGGAGTATGAATACACTGGAAACAGCCTAGAATATTCTACTGGCTGCAGACCCACCCTCTGTATGTCTATCTTTCTCTCCACAGGCAGAGTTTTTCTGCTTTATGCTGTAAATATGTTTTAATTCCAGGGGACCCTTGTTAGCAACATAAAAAATTTGGTCTCAGGTCTTATCCATGTCTCTACAAAAGGCACTGATTAGCAGCTACAGCTGCTACCCTGGTGGGTGAGATCCCTTGGGCTGGCACCACAAGAGGCTTTTCTCCTACTGAATGGGAAAGAGCCCATGCTTAGCCACGTGTACCCAAAAGCCTTGATCAAAAGAAACAGGTCGGGGGGAAGTCAGTACAAAAGACCTCATTAACTTAGGTAGTCCTGTAGTACATGGATACAGAAAGGACACATGACGATTTATTTTTAAAGAACAACTTATCAGGGTCCTGAAGCAAAAAGAAGGTTGTTTTGTTTGTTTTGTTTTTTTAAACACAAAAACATTTCCTTGATGCTTTGTTCATGATAAAAAATAGTCCTGAAGAGAGCCACTGGCTATGCTGGCTGGGGGATTCTGGATGTTGTATTCTTTTTAAAAAGTAATTTTTCCAGGTTTTGATCACAAGGTACTAGTACCTTAGAAGTGCATCTGCTATTTTTATATACTACATTCCTATCAGCAACAACAGATGTGGTGGGGTGACTTAGGAACATACCCTCCAACTATCTGGATTGGGCAGGGATACTCCTGGTTGTTTTCTCATTTTTTTCCAGAAGCTTTAAAAATGCCCCATTTTCTCTTTCCTACTCTCACTTTCCTCCTTTGTCCCCAGCTTACTGCAATTGCTGCAGTCTGAGTTCCAAGTGCAAAAGAAGTTTGCACTAAATTAACTCGGCATGGGTAGAGAGAAAAGCAGGGCGTAGAATTTTGCCCTTCCTGGGATGCTAATGCAAAAGCAGACTGCTGCAGCTTGTGTGATCTTCCTCATTAATAACCTTTTCCATCTTAGGCACACTAATGTTGCTTGGCTACACATGTCCTGGTTTTCAGTTGGGAACTATCAGATAGTACGGTGGATGAGTCAGAATGATTTTTATTGTTGGCAATCACTTATTTATTTACTGTATTTATACCCAGCTTTTCAGCCAGAAGGGCTCTCAGAGCGGCTTACAGATAATTATTTCCCTGCCCTCAGGCTTACAATCTAAAAAGACATCACACAAAAGGAGAAGGGAATGGTAGTGGAAAGGGAACTAAGTCCAGCAGTTCTTCTCTCCCTCCAAGGCCTGGATCATGGCAGATGGACTGGAGGGAGGGTTCTTCTTCTTATTTTAGGCTAGGCCTGATGGAGCTGGCTGGCCTTTCTCTCCCTCTAAGGCTGAGTGATGTCAGATGCCAAAGAGGAGGGCTTGTTTACTTACTTTAGGCAAGGCCTGATGAAGCTGGCAAGCCCTAATCATAGACTCCTAGAGCTAGAACAGATCTCAAGGGCCATACAGCCCACCCCCCTGCCATGCAGGAATACACCATCAAAGCGCTCCTGACAGATGACCATCCAGCCTCTGTTTAAAAAGCTCGAAAGAAGGAGACTCCACCACATTCTGAGGGAACATATCCCACTGTCAAAACATTTTTATGGTCATCTCTTACAGTCAAGCAATGACATTGAAAGAAAGTATTAACAAGTCTTTCTTCACATCATCTTCATAACATAGCTCCCTCCATGTGCTACAAGCACTTTTTTTTCTATGCTGAAATATGACTGATTGTCTTTTACTTTAACGCCTGAAGTGGTGTATACAGCAATAATTAGAATAATAAAGTATAAATATGATGTGATAGTACAATGTATGTGAGACCTCATAACTCCTTACCCAGCCCAACTGGGACAATCCCAATGTTATTTTAAAAGGGTTTTTAAACAAAGCCTTAAAATAAAGACATAGGCGCATTACAGACCACCCAGAAGGGGCAGTCTCGCGCCGCTGCCGGTTGCTCCGCGAGGGAGCCGCAGCAGCCAAACTCGCGGAGCAAAAAGAAGCCCCAAAATGGTGCTTCTTCTTCCGCCCTGGATGGGATGCTGTGAGGCGCTACTCGCGCACTCACGGCGTCACATCCGGGACGCGACGTGCGGATGCTATGCATCCAGCATGTAAAGATGGTGGCGCCCGTGTGTATAGGGCGCTGCCATCTTTACGCCCTCGTCACTTGCTAGGGGTGAGGCTGGTATGGACGCTAGGTCCTCGGCCAACCCCTAGCACGTGACGGGGGTGCCGCAAAGGCCTGTTTGTAACGGGCCATAGAGCCACTTGTATATGTCTGTGTTCATACATGACCTTCTATGAAATGAAGGTCTTCATCAGCTGGTGAAAACTGATGTTAGAGGAGGCCAAGTGGGCCTTCCTTGGGAGAGAATGCCACAATATGGGTCTCTCAATATAGAACGCCCTGTTACTTACTGTCACAGACTTTTTCAGGTTAAATGATGGCATAGTTATCATTCACATATTTATACTTACTGTCATCCTCAGTGCCATGCTTTTTTTTATTTGGAACCTATTTTCAGATATGGCATACAGATCTTTGTACAACTTTATTTTCCAGAAACTGTTAGCTAATAACAATGCATGCCTGCTTAACTTTCTTTTGTGTTTTCTTTTCAAGCTCCTTTTTACATGTTTGTCACTCAAGATCTGAAAGCTAACATTCATTCTCAAAATAACAGGAATAGAATGAACAGGAATACGTTGGCATTTACATCATGTTTCCCTCAAGCTGAACCTTGTCAACAGTACCATAAATTTCTTACAGAGTTCATTCCTTTGGCTTCTTCCCATTTGAAATCTGTAGAATATCTTCAGAGGGACAGATTGTACCAGAATGCACTTGGTAATTCAGTCAGAACCATTGCTGCTGACATTTCTGCACCCAACTAGTGTGTTTTGATATATGAAATGATAATCCTCCCCAGGTATGGGGTCTTTTAACATGAAGTAACAGCTGACAGGAGCCATACTACCATATGTTACTAAAATCCATGATGTAGAATTGCATGGGAATATTAAACAAGAAAACAACTTTCCTAACAATTTACTTCCTACAGAGAGAGTTTTGAGATCTTGTGCATGTTGCTAATTATTGTGTCTCACTAATTATTTGTGTGGAGCCCATTTGTTCTTAAGGTTTGTTCCAGTCTGTACATTGCCTGTTTCAGAAGCCCTAATGGTTAACGAATCTGAGTGTAGAAATAGATCTTGCCGTAGTCAGCACTGAAAATAATAATAATAATAATAATAATAATAATAATAATAATAATTTATTTATACCCCGCTCTTCAGCCAAGGCTATCAGAGCGGCTTACAATTTGTTAACCAGACATTTCCCTGCACAGGCTTACAATCTAAAAAAGACAGTCACAAAAGGAGAAGGGAATGGCAGTGGGGAAGGGGGAAAGTCCAGCAGATCTACCCTCTGAGGCTTGTTGGAGCTGGCTTGCCTCTTTCTCCCCAAGATGGTGGCTGAAGGGAGGGCCTTCTTCTTGGCAGGCAAGGCCTGATGGAGCTGGCTTATCTCTCACTCCCCAAGATGAAAAGCACCCAGTTGACTGAATCCTGCATTTTGGGATTTTAATTTCTTCAATGATTAACTTCAAGATTTTGGCAATAATCTTTATTCTTGTGGGAGAGATTTTACTTACTTGCTTGCTTACTTATTTATTTATTCAATTTGTACTGAACCATTCTCCCACTATGGGCCCAAGGTGGTTTGCCATAATTTAAAATGGATGTTCACTAAAATGTTATTTTAGAAAATAACCATACAGCGCCAATGCCGTATGTGGCCTCACCATACATGGACTTGAGGTCACGTGGTCAGTGAGCCCTGATAAGGTGAATGGGGCACACACTTTGGGGCATGCCCCATTCAAATGAATGGGGCTTGAGAACACACAGGATTTGCCTTACATTATGGGTTCTGGAACTGATCCCCCACATCAGGTGAGGGCACACTGTATTACTAAAACCAGATAATTAAAAACAGTTCACAATACATTACAATGTGATTGAAAACATGCAAGATAAAAACACAGCACACCACTTTCAACACTGTCCTGCCTAAGTAAAAAGTCATAGGCCCCAAACAGATAGGCAGACCGAGTGGCTTCTGGCCATTCCAGGGCCATGTCTTCTGGTGCTTGGTTGGTGAGGACTCCGAGAGTCTTCTCCATGGCTGCTCCCAGACTGTGGAACTCCTTTCCATGAGAGTTCAGTTGACTCCCTCCTTCTTCTCTTGAAGATGTTTCTATTTAGCCTGGCTTTTGAATTGTGAATTTTATGGAACTATAGTGAGTGTAAATGGTGTGCTGTTTGCTAATCTTTAAATTTTATTTTATTTTTTAAGAAACCACATTTTAAATATTTGTTTAGACTGTTTTCTAGCATATTTTTAATAATAATACAGTGAGCCCGTGGTATCCACTAATAAAAAGATTATTAATAATAATAAGTATTATTAATATATTGTTATTTTCAAGCCACAGATGGTTGAATCTATAGATAAAGAATCCATGGGTACAGAGGGCCAACTGTAATATTTAATTCCTTTTTAACTTTTGTACATTAGTGTTTGAAATGTATCTTTTAAAAATATTGTAAGCCACATTGAATCTCATTTGTGAGAAAGGCTGGATGTAAATTCAATAATTAATAATTATAATAATACAGTCTGCCCTTCATATCCATAGACTTGTTATCTGCAGAGTCAAACATCTGTGGACAACAAGCCTGTGGTGAGATGGTAGTGGAGGAGGAGAAAGAGGAAGAGGAATCAGAGGAGGAGGAGGAAGAAGAGGAGGCTGGAGGAGGAAGAGGCGGGAGAAAGAGGTAGGAAGAAATGAGAGGAGGAGGAGGTGGGAGGAGGAAGAGGAAGTGATAGCAGTGGAAGAGGTGGCTGCCTGTTCGCCCACCCGCCTGCCTGCCACTGGTGAAAGCCAGGAAGGAGGAAGGAAAGGAGGACTAGTCCCATTCTCTTTAATGGTGGTGCAGTCGCATGACAGCACAACCATTGAGGACAATGCAGACTTGAGCATTCATGGGGTTTGGAATGGATCCCCCATGAATACAAAGGGCTGATTATACTGGCAATAAGAAAGAAAGAAAGAAAGAAAGAAAGAAAGAACACACCCCAATAAAAAGCTTCTCTGTGACTGCTTACATATTGAAAGACTGCTTAAACATATAGGTCTTTGCCTGCCAGTGAGAGAAGAGCAGGGAAGGGGTCAGCCTAGCCTCCTGTGGAAGGGAATTCCAGAGCGTGGGAGCAACAACTGAAAAATCTCTCTCCCATGCTTTCACCACAGGAGCCTGTGAAAGTGGCAGGAATGAGAGAAAGTCCTTCCTGATTGATTGATTGATTAATTAATTAATTAATTAATTTTAGCCCACCCTATCACTGAGAATCCGTCTGGGTTACAACAGTAAAATGCATCAAGGTTACAATCAAATGAAGTGATGGTATTCATCTCCCTCCCATATGTGAATTCCGCAATGAGTGGAGATGGGTACTTCAAAGCTATGTCAGATACAAAAGTCAAGATTCTTCTTCCTCCAGTATCACTTGCACTGATTTTGTTTCCCCATGTGCAAAAAACAGTCACTGCAATTCTTTGAGATTTTAGACAAAGCCTTGAGACTGTAATTACCCTGAGACCACATATAGCAGATTTTTGTACTATGATATAATCTAGCAAAACACCATAATAGCCATGATGGTATACTTTCAGGCTATTCAGATGGTGAAGTGGATCCCAGCCTAGAAATGTATTAGGGAATGTGAGGCAAAGTAGTTCATAGAATCATAGAGTTGGAAGAGACCACAAGGGCCATCCAATCATTTCTCCAAAGTCTGGGTTACTGGTTCGGATCCATATTCTAAAGTCCACACTATATGGCAATGGATGTTGCTTTTCACAGTAGGAATAAAGGGAGATTCATCATGGAAAAAGTATGCTTATGTTAACAGAACCCACACAGACACACGAAACCAAAAACCCAGTACATATCAGGGAACTGGGGGGGTTTTGAACAAACAAACAAATTAAAAAAGGAATAGATGGTTCTGCTGCTATATTGAGCTGGAATCCCTATTTGCTTTGTGTATGTTTTCTCGATCTGTATTCAGCACTAGTTCTGTTTGTCTATAAATTGTTGCTAGTACAATGTTCCTTCCTAGCATAATGAACAAAGTGTGAAAAAAATCCTCAAATATCTTTAATTTCCATGTTTGAATTCACAAAGTGAATTTCCAGCATAGAAAATGTTACCTTTGACCACACCTATATAGAATTATGGAAGATAAATACATACCTGTAATTAACAGTCTAGTGAAAACATTAGATCTAAATGCAGGAGCAACAAGCTATATTTGCACCCAACACAGTCTTTAGCATGTATTGGTATCAGTTGGGAAGTTTGAAAAATGCATCATGGGGAGTTTCCTTGCCTGCTTAATCCATAAGATCCCACTGGGATGCATGAAGCATTTGGGTCATTAAAAAAAAAAGTAAGCTAGACTACTTTGGGGACTGGCATTTGGGAGACAGAGGGGCTGAAAAATATGGAAGAGACATGCATTTTTAGTCCTAGTTCTTATTTATTTATGATTCTATGAAAGTGTGCACTGAGATTCTTTAGAGCCTCCTTTGTTACAGAATGGTAATCACCTTATTTTCCTTCTATTCCCAGACTCATTAAGTCTGTTCTTTCAGTTGTCTCTGCTTGCCTGACCTCCATTAAAGTGATTCCCACTGGTTCATATTTTATCCAGATGAGTTGTCTAAATCGTACATACCTTGAGTGCTGCACTTTCGCTTTCAAAGATATGTCAGTAGTTCCTCTGCTTGATCATTTCTATTAATGTTCATTGATGTTTTGACTTTATTACTCTTTGAAATGGCAAATCTAATCCTCCAGTAATTAGGATGGAAATAAAACAGGTGGTATTAGAATAACTGATATTGTTAATTATTTAAATAGTCCAGTTCCAAAAGGTTAATATATGGCTTTTTCTTGACATGAACGGGCCCTTTTGGGCACTGTAAATTTCAAACATAGGTTCTGAAATGAGTCAGGGTCAGAGTGGAGGAAAGGGCTAAATCCTTATTCATGCCCACATGAATCCAGAGTCCCCATCTGGATCAGGGCCCCATGCCCGCCTTTGAATAAGGGGGAAAAAGATGTAGCTGTTAATTAAGCTTCGTTGATTGTACCAACAAAGCCAATGTTGGTTTTAACCCTGCATGTGTCTAGGGGCTGTTCAATCCAGATCCATTTCACCAAATAGCTATAGTCACACAACATTGGCTTTGTTGGTACAATCATAGAAATATTTATTTTCTGACAAGGAAGGCAGAAATATTAGACTCGTTTTGCCATCTTTCTTTCTCAAGCAAGGATGCCCTATAGAGGATTTTGCAATGGTTCAGTATCTTTCTGACCCAATTTAAATGCCTTTACTGGTGCTAGTGCTAGTGCTAGTGTGGAGACCAGGAGTCAACTGCTGATGCAATAGCACTGATGGAGGCTGTTATACTAGTATTGGTGCAATGCCACATTGTGGTATTGTATTGGTGATTGGTCCTAGTCCCATCACTGCAGGGAATTTACATGAAAATAAGATCCCGCTGTTAGTATTGGCATATGAATTACTCCTTCTCTGTTTAATTCAGCACATGGGTAGTTCAAATCCTGATTACACTGCAAACACTTAATTGATCATCAGATAAATTCCGCCAGCTGCTTCTTCTTCTACTTAATCTGCAGTGTCTCAGATATGTTATGGGATGAAATAGCTGTGTGTCCAGGGAACTTTCTTAAAAGCTCATCACTGTTGCTATGCTCATTGATGACTTCTGGGAAGAAATTGGCCTTGGGAGTAGGTAATGGATCTCAAAGGCTATGATATTTGCTTCTATCAGCAATGGGGAAAAAGTCAATTGACTTTGTTTGTTTGGTATAGTTCCGACTCATCCAATTGTTTTCTTAGATCATTTTTGCATCCTTTTTCTTTTTGCAGCACCAGTTATATAATTATGTAATCTAAAGATCTTAGTTTCTCAGATTACACATAATTCCCTGTTCAATAAATATGTTTCATACTATAAAGTTAGATTCTGTCCTCCTGTAACAATTTAAATTGAAATTTATTCCCTTTACTACCACCTTCAGATGCCATTAAACATAAAATTAAAAACTTTCTTACCTGTGCAGTCTGTTGATAGTAAGACGGATATAGCACACTGTCTTCTTTGATTATTTTCACCACATTATTGTTGCCATATAACCTTACTCCTAAGCATCCTGTTCCAATGATGCTTTCACTAGAGATGTAAATTTTGACTATTTCATTTTTGCATAGAACAAATAATTACTGTAGTTTTCTTTCTATTGTGATAGAAAAGTAATTTCCTCCTTGTTTATCTGTTTGTTTGTTTTTTCCTTTAAGGTTTTCAGTTCTTTTCCTTTTTTACTGTGTAGATTTTTTTTGCACAGAAACCCACATGCGTTTCTTCACTGGATAATTTCTCCACAACATTTTTGGAATGTTGAACGCCAGGAGAAAAGTGGACACAATTTTCATTCTTTCATTATTCTTTCCAGTTGTGTTTCCTAACAGCTCCCTCCATGGGTAAACGTCACTGCTAGTAGAAAATTAGCAGACTATGCCAATTATCTGACTGTGTATTTGAAGAAAGAGTTAGCAATAATTACTGGATGTGCTTTCCCTTCTCAAAGTCCATAGGTTATAAAGCATTTGACAGGTGATTTATTCAAAAATAGCCCCTGCTAGGTCAGGGCCTTTGTGCATCTTTTGCTAGTGGTATGCTTTTCACTGGTGCAGACTCTGTTGCTCACATTGTTACAGAGATAGCAGCAGCTTGGACAATATGTGGTTAGGCAAGGAAGAGTGAGTGGAAGAATCTGCTTCTCCTCCACTTATGGACAGAGGACCATAGAATGACAGAATCATAAAGATGGAAGGGACTGCAATTGTTCCATAGGATACAACACTTGTGTCAAAATGCATTATTTCTACACTATAGATGCACCCACAGCAGTTCCTTATAGCACTTGGTTGCCAGACATTTGGCCATCTTGGTTGCCATCTTGCAGACATGTTTCAGCTTGTCAATATCCTGTTTGAACTGTGCTGTCCAGAATTGGTTACAGTATTCTAGGTGAAGTCTAACTAAAGCAGAATGGAGTGATTCTATTACTTCCCTAAATACAGTATACACTGTACTCTTATTGGTGCAGTCTAGAATTATGATGGCCTTTTTGGCTGCTGCATCACATTTTTGACTTATGTTTCACTTGTGATTTATGACCCTGCCCCTGATCATTTTCACATGTCCTGGTTTCAAGCCAGGTGTCATCCATCCTATATTTGTGCAGTTCATTCTTCTTGCCTAGATGTAGTACTTTACATTTATCCTTACTGAAATTCATTTTGTTAGTTATGGCTTAAATGCTGCATCCCAAATCTATTACAAATACAAATAGTGCATCCCAAATCTATTTGGAAATGTTGAGGGAATATGGTATTTTGTAATGACATATTTATTGATTAACAAAATTATTTGACTACATTTGGACCCTTTGTATTTGTGGGCTGGCAATCCAAAGATTTGACTACCTGTGTATCATGACACCCCATATTATTCAATGATGATATGTGCATGCATATATGTTGATGCACTCACATTCACATTGCCCCATTGAACAATATGTGGAGTGACCATCTATGTTCTTTGCCATCTGCATAGGCCCCCCAGAATCGAACCGCTGTGGATGGGAAGGGTCCACTTGTAAAAATATAAACTGCTTCCCTGGAACAAATTCATCCAAGGTGACAAAAAAAATTGAAACAATACAAGCAGAAAGATAACAATATAACAATATAATATGATAGCAATAGATAGAGAATATAATTAAATATTGATAAACGAGTAAAAAAACAAAAAAACTAGAGCTAGAGAAATAAATTATTATTAAAACAACAGCAAGACATTAAAACTACTCAAACAGGTGCAGACTTTGAAAAGTTAATTATTTGGGCTACGTCTCCTAGAATCTTCCAACTGGCATAGCTTGCAGATTCAAAGAGTTGTAGTCCAAAGAAAAGGCAACATTTTCCAGGCTCCCCAACAGGTAGGTTCTCAATATCTTTTAAAAGATGGCAAATGAAGAAGCCAATGGCCCATCCCTTTTGAGGGAGTGTCACAGGTTAAAAAAATTTCAACCCCAGTCTTATTGATCTTGAAAGGTAAAAAACTAGGGTCTCCAACACTGCTCTTAAGGCATAGCTATGTTCCAAGGGATATAGGCATTCACTAATAATGTTACACATCGAATTTAAATTATATGCAAGATGAGCATCCCCAGACTAAAGTACAAACACAGTTTTCTACCTTAGAATCAGACTTGTACCATCATTTCAATCATGCTGATTTAGAAATAAAGGTTTGAAAATGTCAGATTGACTTAAACAAAGTTTAAAGATTATTCTGATTTACAGAATAATGGCTATCCTGTCATTCTCATGCTTACAGACATGCCAGAATCAAAATGACCATCCTTTAGGACTTAGGGCCCCATTGTAATTTTCAGCAATGCTAACTGGCAGAATAAGGTTGCATATTTGCAGGACTGGCTGCAATATTATATGAGAAATGTAACAGATTATGGTCCTCAGTTTCAGAGGCTTCCAGTAAACTTGATGGGACAACTGAAAGGGCCTGAATTTGAAGCATAATTCTGAAAACACTGGAGAATCCTGGAATTAAAAGAGAATTCATTTGGATGAAAAACAATAAAACAGTGTCATTTTAGCTCTCTCACAATCATTATCAAAGAACTGGCAATTTATTGATAAACCATTCCAGCATCAAAACATTGCCTGAATGTCTGAAAAAGTTACCCAGCCCAATTTGAGTGATGGGAATTTTGTATCATATCTAATAATACTTGCTGTTTTTATAGCTCTTTTAAAAAGTATCAGCATCTTCCTTAAAAGTGTCTGCAATTAAGGGTGCATCTACACTGTAGAAATAATGCAGTCAGACACCAGGTTACATGCTGTAACTCCATCCTATGGAGTCCTGGGATTTGTAGTTCTACAAGATCTTTAGCCTTCTCTGCCAAAGAGTGCTAGTGCCTCATAAAACTGCAAATCCCAAGATTCTATAGGAAGGAGCCATGGCAGTTAAAGTTGTGTCAAACTGCCTTTCTGCAGTGTTGATACACTCTTTAAAAAACTTTTCAAATTTTCCTTGGAGGTATTCTGTAACACTAAACTAAAAGAGAGAGAGAAAATTTAGAATAAAATAATAACCTGCAGAGAGTATAACAGACAGCACATTTGTTCTGCAACCTCTGAGCTCAAGAAGAAATGAGAGAGATGTTTTAATAATTGTTTGAGTAGGAGTTAATTAACATCAAGGATTTAGTTGAAAAGGCATTCAGCATTTTACCTGGAGTATATGCATTGTCTTTGCATTTCATTTATATGCAAAATTGTTCCTTGTTGCATCTGCATGTACTCATTCTGGATTTTTATTAACTCGAAAGGGTTTCATTAGCAGATTATAATTAAATCTTTATGCAATACTGGGTATATGGTGCCTCTATAATTCATGAAAAATGGAAATTATTGAACTTTTATGACACCAGAAAGTGGGTTAATGTGTCATCTGGTGTTCAGTAGGGTGTGATATGTATGCTGCCATGTTTTCTCATGGGGAAAAACTGGCCATATTGTATGCTGAAGAGAAATAGAGCCATTTTATCCATGGGGCTATTGATATTTTGGCTATACTAACAGTTTGGGACCCTGTGTAAATGAATATTTCCCCACTCTAAAAAGCTATGGGAAGGAGTCATCTCTGTTCCTGTGTAATACCAAAGTAGGTGTAAGTTGCCCTATGATAATTTTTGGCATTCAATATATCCACTTTGGTGCTGTACCTAGCTTTTGCACCATAGGTTTACAATTACTTGAATAGTCATGCTCTTTATCATAGGATCTCTGGAAATGGTATTTTTATATGAATGGGTAGAAATCTGTAAAAGGGAATTCTTGGTACCATCCTTGCCATGTACAGGAAGCACTACTGGCTATGCTAAGGTACAAGAAATCTGTAAAAGGGAATTCTTGGTATCATCCTTGCCATGTACAGGAAGCACTACCAGCTATGCTAAGGTACAAGCAAATGAGAAGCCTAGATATGTCCTAATTTTTGGGGTAAAATTCACTAATGCTTATCACTATTATTATTATTATTATTATTAGTAAACTTTATAAAGAACTGTAGGTTTGCACAGTGCTGTTCATAAAATAGAATAGAATAATGGACCTGCCAGTGGCATACATTCTAGAAAATGAAATATAATACAAAATTGATACACAAAATCATTCAACAGATTAAAATAAACATCAAATAATAGTCAAGTAATGTCTGGGAATGCTTCCTTGAACAGAATGGTCTTTAACTCAGTTTTAAAGCTGGGTAAAGAAGAGATGAACTGTGCTTGAGAGGGAAGGAGGTTCCAGGAGTGAGGAGTGGCCAAAGTAAAGGGACAGATCCAAGCTGTAGAAGTAGAAAACCTCAGCTTGGACAACAGTCCTTGGTTGCCAGTGGGAAGGTACAGGGAAAGAAGATGCGATACGTAAGGAGGGGCCAGCCCATGCAGGGCTTTAAAAGTCATCAACAGGAGTTTATAACGAATATGGGGAGCCAGTAGAGGGATGACAAAAAAAGAGCAATATGATCGTAATGGTGAGCCAACATAATGATAAGTGCAGCTGAATGTTGGAAAGAAATCAAAGGACAGAGATGAGAATGAGGAAACCCCACCAGAAGAAGGTTGCAGAAATCCAGTCATGAGACCACTCAGATATGGACTGGAATTGTGGTGATGAAGACTGAAAGAAACGGTTGCATTTTAGCAATGTTATAAAGAAAAAATCTACATGTCTTAGCTATAGCTTGAATCTGGGGGATACATGACAGGGAGGAATCAAAAATGAAACCAAGACTGCAGGCTT
The DNA here is from genome assembly GCF_019175285.1 of Sceloporus undulatus. Classification (NCBI taxonomy): domain Eukaryota; kingdom Metazoa; phylum Chordata; class Lepidosauria; order Squamata; family Phrynosomatidae; genus Sceloporus; species Sceloporus undulatus. The sequence goes on from NC_056523.1 coordinate 105,061,113, forward strand.
CCTGCACAGGGCGAATAGAGATGTCATTGACAAGACCTGAAAAACAGTATTCAACAGTAGGCTTTGGAGGAAAAACAAGAAGCTCAGTCTTGGGCATACTGAGCTTTAAGCTCCAGTGCCACATCCACTGAGAAACAGCATTAAGACAAGAAGATACTTGTTCTTCAAGACCAGAGAAAAGATCAGAGGTGGAAAGATACAGCTGGGTGTCATCAGCATACAGATGATAAGAAAAGCCAAAGAACTTATGAGCTTACCTAAAGACAGTGTGTAGAGAGAAAACAATAGGGACCCAAAACAGAGACTTGTGGAACTCCAACAGAGAGCGGGATGGAAGATGAAACCTGACCATCAGTAACCACTGCAAAAGATTTGTCAGACAGATTTAAATCACATAAGAACAGAATCAGAGAACCCAAGGTCAGAGAGTATATCAACTAAATAACAGTGGTCAATGGTGCCAAAAGCTGCAGATAGATCTAGGAGGACAAGAACAGAATAAAGGCTATTTGCCTTGGTCTGCAAGAGATCAAAAGGTACTTGTGCTGGGTCCAAGGGGATCAGAAACATCCTGTGATGTGCAGAACACCAGTGGGCTGGCCACACCCACAGTGTCTTTCAGTGCCATGGGCTAATCGGTGGCTGTCTTAGCTCATGGAGTAGCAGCACCACATATGATTGGCCTACATTTGAACAAGGAGGTATCAAATGCCCCTTTGTGCAAGGTTTGTAAGGTCCAGATGCTCATGCAAGTAGGAGTTCCAGGTATGTAGTGATTCAATGACATCCTGGGATATATTAGTATTGGTAAAAAGCAAATATGGTTTTCTGAAGAGAAGAGCTGGACACAAGGTGAGAAGTTCAGGCACTGATTATTAGTAATGGATATGAAGATATCTATGTAAGAACATGAGAGTATTCAAAACTGTTTCATACTAGCAGTATCTGAAAGAAAATATGCATTCAGTGTATGAAGTTGGTATGCTTTTACGAGTTTTTAAAGAGTTTTTAAATGTGTTTTGAAAATGTGTTTCAAAGAAGGATTTACAACCATCATCACCCAACTGGACAGTACTCCTCTAGCAATTAGCAACTATTGATATAATAGGTGTGTGAAATGCAAAGTGTCTGATGATCTAATTCAGAATGCTGATCATGGACCAAACAGCAATGTATAATCCCAGTTAAGGAGATGAAAGCATGAAATCAAGATTCCACATGGATATCTCTTTCTAGAATCATAGAATCATAGAATCATAGAGTTGGAAGAGACCACTAGGGCCATCCAGTCCAACCCCCTGCTATGCAGGAAATCACAATCAAAGCATCCCCGACAGATGGCCATCCAGCCTCTGCTTGAAGACCTCCAAGGAAGGAGACTCCACTACACTCCAAGGGAGTTTGTTCCACTGTCGAACAGCCCTTACTGTCAGGAAGTTCCTCCTAATGTTGAGGTGGAATCTCTTTTCCTGCAGTTTGCATCCATTGCTTTGGGTCCTAGTCTCTGGAGCAGCAGAAAACAAGCTTGCTCCCTCCTCAATATGACATCCCTTCAAATATTTGAACAGGGCTATCATATCACCTCTTAATCTTCTCTTCTCCAGGATAAACATCCCCAGCTCCCTAAGTCGTTCCTCGTAGGGCATGGTTTCCAGACCCTTCACCATTTTTGTCGCCCTCCTTTGGACACGCTCCAGTTTCTCAATGTCCTTTCTGAATTGTGGTGCCCAGAACTGGACACAATATTCTAGGTGGGGCCTGACCAGAGCAGAATACAGTGGCACTATTACTTCTCTTGATCTAGACAGCATACTTCTATTGATGCAGCCTAAAATAGCATTGGCCTTTTTAGCTGCTGCATCGCACTGTTCATTCATGTTCAACTTGTGGTCTACTTGGACTCCTAGATCCCTTTCACACGTAGTTTCATTCAGCCAGGTGTCCTGCATCCTATATCTGTGCTTTTCGTTTTTCCGCCCTAAGTGCAGTACCTTACATTTCTCTGTGTTGAATTCTGGATTCAGAATTATGAGCATAAAATCTGGTACACATCCAAATGTGTGCATGAATGTGCAACTGAACATAGATTCTGGTGCTTCATTGCATGTGTGTGTGTGTGTGTGTGTGTGTGTGTGTGTGTGATGTGATTCAAACTGTATTCTCATCCATTTTATTGTAGTCATGCTTAAAAATACGTGTTGTAATATCTTTTTAGAGCAATATTAAGATAAATTTCTAAGAATTGCCACAAGAATAATATGGATAGTAAAACTGTGTGTTATTAATGTTAATTGATGACTGGCATGCTGTTCAGTAGTTTTGGGGATTGTCAACTAGACTAAACATCTTGTAACTGCTGTGGGTTCATGTTTACTGTTGCCAGACCAAAGCCAACTATTTTAGCCAGGCAATAACCCTTCTGAAGCACTTCCAAGACACTCTAGATCAGGGTGCTGGGATATGACATCTACAGTGCTCTCCTGTTCATGGGAAGCACTGAGACAAGGAGCTGTGCAAAATCCCAAGGCACTTTCTGCTTGTTCTCAGCACACACCCTGACTGGGAAAGTAGTGCAAATGTCATCTTCCAGTGCCCTGATCTGTTTTGTGCCTTCTGACTCATGGTGATCCTAAGGCAAACTTATCACAAGTTTTTCTGGGACTGAAAGTGTGTGACTCTCATAAGGTCACTCAGTGGGTTTCCAAGTGGGGAACTGGACCCTAATCTCCATAATCACAGTCCAGCACTGAAACCACTACATCACTCTGGTTCTGATACATAAATACCATGGCGTAATTGTCAGGGGAGCTCTAGCAAACCTTGATTCATGTCTGTTTTTTACATGTATATTAGCTTGTACAAAATGCTAACTATTTCTACGTGTACAAAATGCTAACCATTTGTGGGTGCCCTGTTAGCTGCTGTTGCCATTCTTTGCAATTTAAGGTAGTCAAATAAACTGGAAACCCTGTGTCATAGACAGCATCCAGCCGTAAAACATAGTCATTTTAATCAGATCTGAGAAGCAGCACGAAATGGACTCTAGCTGTTCCTTACAAGTGGAGGCGTTAATATTCATTTTTGTTCACTTCCTAAGACAGCATTGTCCCTGGTGAGGTAATTCTCATTGCCACAAACCTCTCATCAGTGTGTGAATAATTCACAGTTTCGTTATGCAAAATTGAAATGGTGAATATGCTGCAGGGATTCTTATTCAGTTGCAATATTTTTCAGCATTAAACAGGTTGAAGGCAGTGGTAGCTGGTGGCTCATATCCATTCTGGGTTTTAGCTCACTATGCTAAAAGAAGAATCCAAGATACTGAATCTATCTTGAGTATAGGATCTTTGCAGTTCACACTAAAACTCTGAGAAGATTTACTGCCCAACTGATAAGGAAGCCAACCGTCATCACTGTGTTGAAGGTAAAAACTCAACAGACAAAAAGGCACGTCTGGGCCTGGATATTTTGCTGCCTGAGGCAAGAGGAAGGTGGCACTCCATTGCTATTCATAATGAATGATGAATAAATCTGTCTTCAGCACTAATAATAGGACAATGTCTGTACAGCATCTAAAAGCAGCAAGCTATTTTTGGGAACACAACATGGTAGACCACATAGTATCCAGCTTTTTCCTCTAACACATTGACCCTATATTGCAGAATAGTCTGCCTGCAATAACTGTTTCACTTCTGCCTAAAGGAAGAAGATGCTATTGGTAATTTTGGAGGAGAACTATGCTCAATATGTGAAATCTTTGAGGTTTTCATTTTAAATCAGATAGCTCATTCAGTTATCAGCTACAGCAGTAGACACTTCAAAGTTACCTCTGACTGTATGTACACTTCTCCCCCATACATGCTCATAAATGTGTATTGGTGTAAGCAGCCTTCTTATTTGTAACCATAAATCCCAGTTTGCTTAGAATAGTATTCCTGGCATTAAAAAGCTCTACCGCATAAAACTTCTGCTATCAAATATTTCCCAACTCCAGATGAAGACTGCATGCACCTTCCCTTAATAATCTGAGTTATGGAAGAGTTTTTGTGTTTGTTTATTTAATATCTTCTTTTGCAGCTTCTGTATCCATTCTTTTAGGATAAATGTTAACATTATGTTTGATAGAATCATAGAGTTGGAAGAGACCACAAGGGTCATCCAGTCTAACCCCTGCCATGCAGAAATATACAATCAAGGCACTCCTAACAGATGGTCATCCAGCCTCTGGTTAAAAACCTCCAAAGAAGGAGATTCCACACCACTCTGAGGTAGCATTTCCCACTGTTGAACAACTCTTACTGTCAGAAAGTTCCTTCTAATATTTAGGTGGAATCTCTTTTCCTGTACTTTGAATCTATTGCTCTGCATCCCAGTCTCTGGAATGGCAGAAAACAAGCTTGCTCTATCTTTAATAAGACATCCTGTCAAATACTTAAAAATGGCTATCGTGTCACTTCCTAACCGTCTCTTCCTCAGGCTAAACATATCCAGCTCCCTAAGCTGCTCTCCATAAAGCATGGCTTCCAAACCTTTCATTTTGGTTGCCTTCCTCTGGACACATTCCACCTTTTAATAACCTTTTTGAATTGTGGTGTCCAGAACTGGACTCAATATTTCAGGTGACATCTGACCAAATCAGAATAGAATAATACTATTACTTCTCTTGATTTACACACTACCCTCATGATGCTACCTAGAATCACATGAGCTTTTTTAACTGCTGCATCACACTGTTGACTCATGCTTAGCCTGTGGTCTACAAAGGCCCCTGGATACCTTTCACATGTACTGTTGCCAGTCCTCTATGATACGAGAGGACAGTCTGCCACCTTACTGTATCATAGAGCAAGTACAGCTGCTCCTGAGTTCTAGTGGCCTTCACAGACACTATGAAGCACCTCACCTATGATCTGAAGTCTGGGTCCCATCAGTCCACAAGTCATTATGTTTCCTTGAACCAGAATATTTGTTTCTGTTTCCACTGGGATCATTTAAGAATGAAAAATTAACTTCAGATCAGTGAAAAAGTCAGTTTAATTTAAGTAAAATGTTTCCCTACATCTGACATATTTTAAGTTGTTTTAGTACAAGGAAACTGAATAAATTTTATTCATAATGGAAAGTTGTTTTGTTATTTATTCATTCCAGATGTAGTGGCATCCCATTCCCATCAACTTGATGTAGCTATACTAAGACAGACAATCACTGAACTATAGTGGGAGCCTTTTCTTTGCAAATCAATACAGAAAAGGAAGGAGGAGCTGTCAGGAGCAGAACGGTGTTGTGGGCAGCCAGTCACAAATGCAGGCATATTCTTGAATGCTCTGTAAGGTACCCATTGAAGAAGGAAAATGCAGCAAGAATTGGGGTTTGGGTATGAGGTGGAATCTAACTCGAGCTTCCTGTGTTTCTTAGGGATGCCGATGGAAGACAGGATTTAGTTTTGATTGGGGTTCTGAATAGATGTGTATTTGGGACTGGAGTGCCGCTTGATAGGATAGACAACCTGGTTCACTGTACTAGTTTTAGCTCCTGTTGTAGCACACTTGCAAAACACCTGCTGGCATAAGCCGCTCTAATATTCTTCTCGCTCGTGAAGAAGGTATCCCAGCTTGGTGTAGTTGTTTGTGCATTGGACTATAACTGTGGAGACTAGGATTTGAATCCAATTGGTTTACAAGGCTCAGCCATGTAATCCCATTGGGTGATCTTGGGCAAGTCACACTCTCTCAGCCTCAGATGATGGCATTGGCAAACCCCCTCTGAAGAAGCCTTAAGGTCACCATAAATCAGAAATGACTTCAAGGTACACAACAACAATAACAACATATGTCTTTTAATGCATTTTAATGTTTAGTGTTTTCACTTCATATATATATATATATATATATATATATATAGGTGCTTTTGGGTTGTTTTGGTGCATATTTAGTTGCCGAATCCCATTATTGGGAGAAAGACAGGATAAAAATGAATAAAATAAACAATAATAAATAGACACCCTGCCTGATTTGTAATTGGATTGCCATTTGGAATTTCTTTCTTAGGGACCAAATTGACGTGGGGGATGGGGTGGGGGGGTCATCTTTTTTCTCCTGTTATTCCCTCCTCTCTTTTAAAGAAATTCAATTTATCTTTTTCACCCCCCCCTTATAAAAACCCAGAATTCTGTTTGCTGTACTTGTACATTTGTAGATAAGCAGTCTTCTAAACTGTTACCAACCCACTGCTGTTTAGTTGGTTGCTTTGGAGACTTCCCGTTATCTCTCTCTCTCTCTCTCCCCCTCCCTTTCTGCTAATTTATACTATTGCTTAAGACAGGCTTTATGTAGTATTGAAAATGATGAAGTCTTATAGACTTAGGAGCAGAAAATCTAATGTGGAGAAATTCCTCAGAGTAATTGGTAAGGATCTTGCAAAGGTCCCACATTTGTGAACACTCTTGACAGAGACACAGATGAAAGTGGGAACCACTATGACCATACCACTTACCAGGGTGGACTTATTGATTTAAGTCCCATGATTTATGTCAACTTTGTCATTTATACTGCAATTTCTTTAAAAAAAGATGCAAAGCTGGTTGCCAACCCATGTTAATTTAAACCTTGGCACAGCATTTTACAATTATAGTTTTTTGTGGGTTTTTCGGGCTATGTGGCCATGTTCTAGAAGAGTTTCTTCCTGACATTTTGCCAGCATCTGTGGCTGGCATCTTCAGAGAATACGTGCCTGGAAAAAGTTGGACACACACACACACACACACACACACACACACACACACTGTGTGAGCCTGGGAATGCAGGAGTGATTTGCATGTGTATTGTTCTGTGTCGATGGCAGGCCTCAGGCTGGGAGGCTAATGCAAAAGAGGATTAGTGTCTGCTAATTGGTGATCATTATCTGCTGGGAAAGCCCTGACTCTGAATGGTTTCCCATTTGCATTTGCTGTGTCCTCATTTTGCTATTCTTCAGGATTGGTAGCCAAACTTTGGCGGGATACAGACCGCCCAAAAGGGCAGTCTCCCATCACCCTGGTTTGCTCCACTGGGAAGCCGCAGCCTTCAGACCGCAGGGCTTCCCTGCAGAGCAATAAGAAGCCTTAAAAAGTGGGTTCTTAATGTGGTGTGTTTGTGATGGCGCACTTGCGGCATCACAAATGCGCCAGGACATGCAGATGCTAAGCGTCCATCACGTCAAAATGGCAGCACCCGTGTGTACAAGGCACCGCCATTTTGATGCCTCTGTCACGTGCTAGGGGTGAGGCCAATATGGACGGTATGCCCTCGGCCAACCCCTGGCACGTGATGGGCGTGCCCTATTGGGAGGTATGTATACGCCTTTGTTCACTACCAGTCCTGAAGAATAACAAAATGAGGACTCAGCAAATGCAAATGGCAAATCACCCAGGGTCAGGGGCTTTCCCAGCAGACAACGATCACCAATTAGCAGACACTAATCCTCCTTTGCATATCCTCTCATCCTGAGGCCCTGCCATCAACAACAGAACAATACACAAATTAACATGGGAATTCCTCCCTGCAGAGTGTGTGTGTGTGTGTGTGTGTGTGTGTGTGCGCACACACACACACATACACACATACACACCCAACTCCTTTCCAGGCAAGCATTCTCTGAAGATGCCAGCCACAGATGCTGGTGAAACATCAGGAATAAACTATTCCAGAACATGGCCACATAGCCCAAAAAACCCACAAAAAACTATGGATGCTGGCCATGAAAGCCTTTGACTTCACATTTTACAATTATTTAGTATAGTTGATTATGTAATTTGATTTCCATTATTTTAGGAAATAGTCCTGTCTCAGTGTACAGATACAGCAGCTGTACATTAAGAAGGATAAGAACTAAATGACAAATGCATTAGTAATTATATTATTCAGCTAAATTTAAAATGTTACATAAAAATTATATAAATGTTTTAACACTGCAGTTGCAACTGCTTGATGGCTGTCCTTAATATCTTCTTCTAAGTTCCAAATTTTTTAACTCTTGACTGACAAGTCATCATGCTACTGAACATACTTTTTCCTTAAAATGCCTGCAACTAGATTGCATCTTCCTCATGCCCATTATCATTTTTATTTGTAGATTGAAACATAAATACAGGCTTTCCTGATTATTCAACTCTAAGCTTTGAACTAATAATAGCAGCAGTGAAAATATTTTATCTGTACCTGCAGAAGAAGCTACCATTGTGAAAAATTTGGCTTACCAACTGGACTCTGGTTCAAAGTACCTGGCTAATGATTTCCACCAGTTCAAGGGAGTGACCTTGTTCAAAACATCATCTGTAAACATGTGCTGTGTAAATGGTTTCCCTTCACCTTTGAAATTTATTATGACTGGCATAACTGAGGAGTGACATTTGGATGTCCATACCATGGGAGCAGCATCTTCTTAAAAAGTTAGGCCTCTACTTCTATATTTGATGCTTAATGATGATAGATATGGTATCATCATTAATGGCTGCCTTGATATTCCAAAATAAAGGACAATTTTTGAAATGTAAAATTAGAAAATTATACCTAGTGGAAACTCTTAATTGCATCTTTATGGTCTGTAAACATGTGTTACAGATTCTTTACCTAGTCATCTAATTAAACAAGCCATAAGGAACTAAGCCTTATTTCATCCTATTAACATCCAGGACAGTAAACAGACTAGAAATTTACTGTTAGACTGGATCAATTTGAGTCGGTAAGTACTGAGGACGTGGACAAGCTCCTTAGTAGTCTGAAAAAAACGACTTGCCCTCTTGACCCTTGCCCATCCTGGCTGGCTGTCCAGGGGTGTGATATAGTCAAGCTGATGCTGAAAAATATAATCAATGCATCCTTCAGGGAGGGTACCCTGCCTTCTTGTCTTAAGGAGGCAGTGGTCAGACCACTCTTAAAAAAGCCCTCCCTGGACCCTCTGGATAGAAATAACTGTAGGCCAGTCTCGTTGTTACCATTCTTGAGCAAGGTGATTGAGAGGGCGGTCGCCAATCAACTACAGGCAGTCTTGGATGAAGCTGATTATCTGGACCCATTTCAAACCGGATTCAGGGCAGGATACGGAGTTGAGATGGCCTTGGTCGCCTTAGTTGATGATCTCCATCTAGGCATCGACAGGGGAAGTGTGACCCTACTGGTGCTCTTAGACCTCTCAGCGGCCTTCGATACCATCGACCATGGTATCCTTCTGGAACGCCTGAGAGAGTTAGGTATCGGAGGCACTGTTCTACAGTGGTTCAGGTCCTACCTCTCGGGCAGATTCCGGATGGTGGCGCTAGGAGACAGTTGCTCTTCTAAAAGAGAGATAAAATTTGGTGTACCCCAGGGCGCAATATTGTCTCCTATGCTGTTTAACATTTACATGAAGCCGCTGGGAAAAATCATCCGGAGACATGGGGCAGGATGTTATCAGTACGCTGATGACACCCAAATATATTTCTCTATGTCTCAGACTGATACAGTGACTAAGGATGGCATCTCTCCTCTGAATGCCTGTCTTGGGGCGGTAATGGACTGGATGAGGGAAAACCGACTCAAGCTGAATCCAGGTAAGACGGAGGTACTTGTTATAGGAAACCCAAGCCCAGGTATGGAATTATGTCAGCCAGTTCTGGATGGGGTCACACTTCCCCTGAAAGACTCTGTCCGCAGCTTAGGGGTGCTCCTTGACTCGTCGCTTCACCTGACAGCTCAGGTAGATGCGACAGTCAGGAGCACTTGTTATCAGCTTCGGCTGATACGCCAGCTGCGCCCCTTCCTGGAACAGGGAGACCTTGAAACAGTTGTACATGCGCTGGTCACCTCTCGATTGGACTTCTGTAATCCGCTGTACATGGGGCTACCCTTGTGCCAAGTTCAGAAACTTCAACTTGTACAAAATATGGCAGCCAGGTTAATTACAGGTACTCGTAGTACCGATCACATAACACCGGTTTTGAAATCCCTTCACTGGCTGCCAATTAGTTTCCAGGCAAGGTACAAGGTGTTGGTGATTTCCTTCAAAGCCCTACATGGCTTGGGTCCAGAATACTTAAGAGATCGCCTACTTCCATACTGTCCGTCCCACACTCTAAGGTCCTCGGGGAAGAATCTACTTCAGCCAATAAAATCTAGGCTAAGTTCAGTCACCCAGAGGGCCTTTTCCATCGCAGCTCCGAAGCTGTGGAATGACCTGCCGAAGGAGATCCGTGACATTTCTACTCTTACAGCCTTTAAGAAGGCTCTTAAGACGGATCTCTTCCGGCAGGCCTTCCCTACCTAGTTCTACTCCCCATTTACTGTGACTTATGTCACTCTGTCCACCAATTCGTCTCTTAAATTTAATGAGAAGAATTAAATTAAAATTAATTAAAATAAAATCCTTGCCTCAAGAAGAAGAGCCCTCCCTCCATGACATCATCATCAGACCTGAGAGGGAGTGAAAAAGAGAGGCCCAACTTCCATCAGGCCTAACTGTGAATGTACTCACTTTGCTCTCTTTAATTTTATTGTATTTTATTTATTGTATTTTATTTTATTATCTTTATTTTTACTGTTGTAACCCGCCTGGATTCCTTGTGATTGGGCGGGCTATAAATAA
>NC_056523.1:105071718-105117710 GCF_019175285.1 Sceloporus undulatus
ATTATTATTATTATTATTATTATTATTATTATTATTATTATTATTATTATTATTATTATTATTATACTGAATAACACTAATACCAACAGCCGTAGTGACTCCTGAAATATGATGGATCTGGATAATGCCTTGTAAAATCAATTGTTCAACATATTATCTAGCTCATCTACATTGTTCTTCAAAGGTATCTACATCTTCATCCACCTCATTTTCTCTGAACAAACAGATTTCGTTGTGATGTTTCTTCATTTTTGCAAATAGGCTGTGCATCTTCTCTTTGTATTGTTTGCACTTTTGTGTTTCCCTTTTTTGCCTGGGAAGGAATTTCTTCAAAATATTCCCAAAGAGCATCTCTCTGATGCTCATAAACCATGAAATTTCTTCTATGGCAATAAAATAAAATAAAATATAAAATAAAATAAAAATAAATAAATAAAAATAAAAATATGTATGGGGAAATATAATAACTGGAAGCTGTATCTATTCTATACTATGATGTCTTTCTTTTTCTCTGTCTTGTCCTCTCCACTGTTCCTGTCTAATGTGCCTCCAACTGTCCCTTTCTATATTACAGTGGACCCTTGTTATACACTGGGGTTTGGTTCCAAGATCCCCCGTGTATAACAAAATCCGTTTTTGCTCAAGGTTTGATATTTGAAATTTATACTTTTTTGGAACATTTTCAAACCATGGATTCTTGAATCCGTATATAAAAAATCTGTGTATATGAAGGGCCGACTGTATCTTGGGCTTACATCTTTCAGCACAACAGCAGTCCCATTCCCAAGTAGCCTGTGTCATTGCAGTAACTTTGGTCAGAGAAAGTTCAAACTTCCAAGAAGCAAGAGGTTGTAGTTCGTTTGGACACAACTATTTTCATGACATGAGAAAATGTAATGAATGTCCATGACTGATGAATAGGCAACAAATTAAACTATTCATTAATTTTGAGACTCTAAGCACTAGTGTAGCATAGCATGTTAGTAATAAGGCTAAACTGAATGAGAGTGAAAGTTACTGGGTTTGTTTTTAAATTATTGTTTTAAAAATCCACATTTAAGGCACAGATTTTTTTTAAAATTTTTTTATTAAACATTCATTATGAATGTAATGAAGGCACAGATTTTTATCCACCCTGCCCTTTGAAATAATACTGATTACCGTTCAGATATAAGGTGCCTATTTCATATTGTGCTTTCCTTATATCACTGTTGAGTGTTGATTGCTGAAAATTTATAAGAGAGCCAGATACATTTCTGAAGTCTCACCAAAGTTATTCTCCGATGCACAGTCTTCTAAAAATGACATTTAGATTATATTTGGATTATATATTGAAGTGAGAAGTTTTTCAAGTTTTCTTATTCTTTTATCAATCCTAATGCTTTTTTTTTTAAAGAAAAGTAATAAGAATGAATAATGTAAGGAGCAACATGGGAGACACCTTAAGAAATAATGCCTACAAAATCCTTTTGAAATTAGTCTGAAAAGTAGTTGGAATGAATAAATGTTTTATTCCCGGAGTCCTGGTGACACAGTGGTTAAATGCTGTACTGCAAGCCACAAGGTTGTGAGTTTGATCTCAGGGCCTCCAAGGTCCACTCAGCCTTGCATCCTTCTGTAGGTTGCTGGATGAGTACCCAGCTTGTTGGGGCAATTGGTTTACACATTGTAAACTGCTTAGGGAGTTCTTAGCTGTATGAAAATATACTTGCTGTTGCTATTGCTATGATTAAAAGGAACTTTGCAAACTCTGCTGGAGGCCACTGCACCTTGATTTCTTTCTCATTCTCTTCATTCAGTAGCAAGAAAGAGTGAGCTGTATCAATATGATTGGCAGAGGGGCTTGAAGGGAGTCTCCTAGCTTCTGACAATGAAAGAGGATTGGTTAGATGTGTGCATGTGTATATACAATGCACACACATGTCCGCATGTATGCATCTCTGTGAAGTCAACCACCAATTCAGCACTACATGCTGACACTCTTTGGGGCAGAAAAGATTGTGTGCCTTATGTCAATTTATACACTTCTGCTGTTATCCAAGTGCAAAAGCCTGAAGATGTGTTGTTTTTTGCAAAAGCTGGACAATATGGTACTAGAGGCAGACCAGGATAAGAAAGTATGATATCTTAAAGATAATATGGAACTACAGTTTCTGTTTATTTCCTGTCTGGAAGCCTTTCAAACTTCTGATTAAATTCCAGTCAATATAGAAGTCTATTTAGTACACACACACACACGCACACACACACACACAGCATCTTCACTTGGAATGTGAATCTCTTGAAACTGTCAGTGTAATTTTAATTTGCTTCAAGACACATCTAAATTTGAACTGCATCCCTCCCTCATAGCTATTCTCTGCTCACTGGCACTTCATTCATATGTATTGGAACCCAATATTTATTGGAACTAAATTTATAGAAGCCCAGTGAACCCAAATAGATGTTTTCGAAAATTTTGCTAGTGATTAAATGTGAAACATTGCTGACATCCTAAGATACAGTTTGTACTTTGTTCTTTGTTGATGCCTTTGTTTGAGGCTGGATGGCAGATCATAGAGTTATTTGCTGCTTCATTTCTGAGCCAATCTCATGAGTGCCAATAAAATGTCCAGTTGATTTAAACACTGCCTGCCTTAGTTTGTGGTTTACAAAGCTTACAAAAGTACTAAACATTTTGTGCTCTATGCCATTTTTTAATTTATTTATATTCCTTTGGTACCACGTGTACATAAGGCCAGTACATAAAAGCTAACCGAGAGAGGTGAAATTCTGAAGGACTACATTTTGATTTGCATCTTGCCTCTCTGTTCTGTCATCACAATCAATTCTGAGTGCCCACACAAGGGAAGCAGGTTTTAAATTGTCATGCCAAAGTTGAGCTTGGTGAGGGGGTCAAGTCAATAGGGAGCAAAAAATAAATGTCATTGGGGGAAAAAAACCTGTGACCTGTAATACTGGGCATCCATTAGATTGAAGAGACTTAGAGTGAGAGATGAGAAGACTGAATTCTCCCTTGCCTTCCACCCACCCATCTTAAATCTAAATTTGTTGCTTGGAGGAGGAATGAAATCCTCAAGGATGGAGCTGAAGGTGAATGGTCTTGTGGAAAACAATGGCCATGTCTATGAATTTAACAGGACATTGTCCATCTCTCTTAAGAGATTAATGTAAAAAAATGGCTGTGCTGGTCAATGAAAAGAAGGACTGAGATAATTCCCTTTCTTCAACTAATGGTCTGTCTGTGGCATAATTCTCCCAGAAGTGGTCTGCCCCTGTATTCTTAGTGGTATGATACATGGCTGAATCTTCCTCTATACAATAAAATAAAATCCCTACAAATATCATACTGTAGGATTGCTCATTTTAAACATAAAGCGAACATGAGCCAACAGTGTGATTCAGATGGTAAAAAAGCATAAGTATGAATCCTGTTGTCAATCCCAACTAGAGTAGACCCATTGAATCAAAATTGAATCTCTGAAGATGCCAGCCACAGATGCTGGCGAAATGTCAGAAAGAAACTCTGCTAGAACATGGCCACATAGCCCGAAAAACCCACAAGAAACTATGGATGCCAGCCATGAAAGCCTTCGACTTTACATTGAATCAAAAGAATTTATATGTCATTGCTTCAGGGAGCCTATTCTAGTAGGATTCATCAACAGAGTTCAGATCATAATCTTGGTTTGCCTTAATAGGAACATAATGCCAAGGACATGGAAAGGCATCTTCTGCTCTGTTCTGCTCTGGCAAGAAACATTTGGAATTCAGAACATGTGTTCTGAAAGGCACATGTTAACAATCCTATGGGATCCTGGTTTGAGCAATTTACTGTGGGGCATTTAGAATTCTCAGCTCTAATTCCTGACTAAACTGCAACTTCTGAGATCCCCTAGGATGGAATTATAACATTTAAAATGGAATAATTTAGCTATAAATTTGTAGTGTGAATGGGTGCTAAAGTAGGACACAACAGCCACCTTCAAATATATGAAATACTGTTGTGCAAAAGATGAAGTAGTCATATTCTCTGTTGGTCCAGAGGGCAGGACCAGATGAAACCAAGAGATGGAAACTGTAAAAAAAATGCTTTGGTTGTATATTAAAAGAAATGTCCTATAGATAAGAGTTGCTCTACAATAGACATCATAGCAGGTGGATCTGCATTGCAGATTCTGCACTGAGCATGATGATCGAGCTAGTTGACTTCTAATTTCCCGTCCCACTCTGCGATTCTGTGATAATTTATATATCTTGGGAAAGTATGGCCATCCTTCCTTCCTATAGCGGCCCCAAAATATTTGAATGTGTAGCCTACCATAAAGTATTTGCAAAGTTGTGAATGAGAAAATTTTCAATTATGCAGCATGGACCTATGCAGCATAGAAACCTTTCAAAAATTCAGTACTACCAGAACTTCCCTGGAACCAACACAGAAGCAACCTAATCTTTAACCTTGTAAAATCCCCTGGCATCTATCATCAGTACATTGATGTCTGAGTAGTTCTCTTAGCATTCTTTTGATAGGATTTAATTTACATGCAGTGAAAGCAAGGGAGAAGTCCCTGGTGTTTCATATTGTTTTTCAAAGAAAGCTCAGTTAGAGATAGAAACCATTGAGTGAATGCATGGGGATGAAACTCCCTCTCTTCCTCGTGTGTGTGTGTGTGTGTGTGTGTGTGTGTGTGTAGAATCTACTCCATGCTTATAAACTATATACATCTATCTAAATATGATAGATAGATGATAGGCAGACATACCATGGAAATATATCCCTTTTCAGTGTAATTATGACTACAGAAACTCCTAAAGCAAAAGCCTGGTACAGCTGGATATATTTTTTTAATGATGTAAAGTCTGAGTGTCACTGGGGTGTGTGTTTTTAGTTGCCAGTATGAGGAGTTCAATTCCAAATTCTTCTGTAGTCCAGCACCATTACTTCTCCTGTGGCTCTTGTACCTGTGGGCTAGAAAATTTAAAATCTGGCTCTCTGGGATGCCTAAGCATCAAAAATGACAGAAGTGCAGAGGCAATGTTTTCCAGCTGATTAGAGAGAATCCAGTGGGCCAGAACTAATACATTGTTGAGTTAGACCAGAGCACTTAAAAATACATTTAATTCTTTTATTTATTTGCCTATCCTGGCAGGGACCGTGATGCAATAACATCTTTCTATCATTTGTTTTTTAGAATGTCAATAAATTACTTTTGTATACTACAAATCTCAGGCTCTTCCAGCCAGCATAGCCAGACACAATGTGATCTACCCACCCTGATGTAGCTGTTCCATATACATAGACAAAACCATATGTATTTTGCCTTTTGCCTGCTTTGTTACGCCATTTTGACTATACTCTAATGTTGTTTCAACACACGTGTTTAGGGGCTCATTCACACTACACAGTTATAGCACTATGAATCCACTTTAATTGTCCTGGTTCCATCCTGTGGGTTCTGGAGCTTTATGTTTAGGAAGGGATATTTGGAATTCTCAGCCAGAGAACTCAAGGTGCCTCTGACCAAACTTCAAAGACCAGGATTCCACGGGGTGCAGCCATGGCACTTGAAGTGGAGTCACATTGCTATCATTGTGTAGTTTGAAAGGGCCTTTGGTTTTCATCTGTGAAATATTGGAAAGTATACTGAAGATCATGTTTTGGCCTGCTTAAACTTGTGGACACCTGGTATTGGAGAATGGGTTCATAGTACTTTTTATTAAGTGAAAATTGAGAAGAAAATATTGTCAATAAGGCTTGGGGTGACTTTGATTTAAGTTTTCTCTTTACTAATTTGCCATGAATTTTTAGCATTTCTATAAGATGTTATGAGTAGCTGGACAATTTCCACTCCCCCACCCCTTTTTAAAGGAAGTATTCATCACCAACAAGCACAATTACTGTACACATTTTGTAAACAACTTTTGGAAGGTTATCTATGTTAGCCTGTCATAGCAAAAACATCT
This sequence comes from Sceloporus undulatus, assembly GCF_019175285.1. Lineage (NCBI taxonomy): Eukaryota > Metazoa > Chordata > Lepidosauria > Squamata > Phrynosomatidae > Sceloporus > Sceloporus undulatus. Next base: position 105,077,683 of record NC_056523.1, read on the forward strand.
CTCTCACACTTTTTTTTTTAAATGCAGATACTTAATTCCTGTGATACATTTTCTGAATCTTCAAGGGGACAGAAAGAGTTGGTCCAACTTGCCCCCCCCCCCACAAAAAAACTAAAGTGAGGGGAGGAGTTGGTCAGTTTTGCAAGAGAAAAGCAGAGGGGGAGATTTGGAGCACTGTTTTTCTTTCAATGTCATTTGTGTTAAATCTCAGCCTTTTCCAACAGAACATGGAGTACAAGAATTTGGTGGGAAGCCAAGAGGAGCATCTGCACTTGCATTCTGTGAATTAACAAACAATCTGTTGGTAGATGAAATAGATGCATTTTCCACAGCAAGCTTACCCAATGCCCCTGCAGTAGATTTAAAGACATTTCATTCTCATTTCTTAATACAGCACTTGATTACTGATTTACTTATGAAATGTCTATAGCTCATTTTTCTATTAGTATGCTAAAGATGGCTAACAAAAGCAAAACAGCATAAAGATGTCAGATTGTCTAAATTCAGCTTGGGTGATAAATGAAGTTTTCCTGTTACCAGGCTCTATATGCTTAAAAATTTGGTTCAGTTCATTTTTGGAAAGAATATATCAGTGTTTGCACCTTTCAGCATATTTGGGATTGAAAGAATTTAAGGATAAAGAAATTCAAATGTGTGAGAAACTGAAATGGACAGACTGTCTATTCAGACCCAGGAACTTTCCATATTTAATTTGGTAAAGACTGAGTTCATATCCTTGTGTATATTCAACCACATTTCTTTCTGAAAAGCTCCTCACTTTTAAGACCTTATGTGACAGACAGGTACTACATGGTTCCCTCTGCTGCAAATAACAGCACTCAGTGAATGTAAAGTCAAAGGCTTTTATGGCCGGCATCCATAGTTTTTTGTGGGTTTTTTGGGCTATGTGGCCATGTTCTAGCAGAGTTTCTTTCTGACGTACTCAGTGACTTTGGCTTGTGAAAAATAGAAGATTAATGTCAGTATTTTTTGTTTAAAAATACTGCCTATCCATGGGTTCTGCATCCTTGGATTCAACCAACCATAGTTTGAAAATATTTTTTTTTAAAAAAATCCAAAAAAACCAAACCTTGATTTTGCCATTTGATATAAGGGACACAATTTTACTACTCTGTTGCATATACTGGGACTTGAACATCCATGGATTTTGGTATCAGTAAAGGGTCCTGGAATCAAGTCCCATTGAATACTGAGGGCCCACTGTACCAAAATACTCAAATATCTTTACATTCAGGATGATAATTTTAAAATGAATGAAGGAGAAAGCAAAACTGGCAGATTTCCCCATCCCTATTTACTATTTTAACTGGAGATACAAGGCACCATCTCTGCTGAAAACATGTGTTCTGCAACTAAGCCAGAATCCATTCCCAACATGGCTGAACTTAACTTTAATTCATTTGCTAAGGAGCATAAAGAGAGGGGTACTACAGCACTCATGTCTTACTTGTAAGCTTCCCATTGGCAACTGTTTGGTCATTGGGAACATAATCCTGTTCTAAATAGACATTTGGTATGACTGAACCTCACTCTCCCTATGTTTATGGGATTTTGCTGCTGACATCTGGGGTGTCATATTTAGAGAGTACTAGCAGCTAATTGCCTAAGAGGGAAGCCGCCGCGGACAGAAGCGCTAAACAGCAATTGGAGGTAAAAGGCCACAACCTTATTAACATATAAAAACAGAACAGCAACCATAACGTAGGGTTGGCTCCAATGCATGAGGTCTGGATCTGTCATCCACCAGCCCAGCACTGAATGGATGAACCAAATTGCTTGGTCTCGGCCAAGCTTCGGGATGGCAAGGGATAATCGGTTAACGCCCCATGCTCTATTGATCGCTTTAGAGATTGATCGCATATCCGCATAAGCGCATCATCGCATCTCTATCCCTTGCCAACGGGGGACGCTGTACCGATGAAGCCTCTGCAATGGCAACACTGCATCGCTTGCAGCACCCCCATGTCCAAAAGGACCCCCAATCCAGCGCTACGCAGCCATGGAAACCATGCCCACCAGATCCAAGACCTATCCAACCGCCATAAAAGTTGTGACAGCAACCCAGCACCTACTGAGGGAGGGAGGGTGGGTGATCTGAGCAGCAAATGGCGCCGGCCCTGGCGCCTTGTGGACTTAAATAGGCCCCTTTGACCAATGGGAGGCCATGAAAGGGCGGAGGGCCCGCCTCCCGGCCTCCCAGCCAATCCTGGGGCGGCGCCAAGAGATGACGCCACCCAATCAGCGGGTACCTCCGACTGCAGGGCCCGCTGGGACATGTAGTCCCAGCAGCATGGGTGGAAGTCCCACCTCCCTCCCGCGGAACGAACCAATCATGGCTCGAGCGGCCCCACAGGGGCTTATGGGGCCACCCGAGCCGGAAGAGGCTCGCGGCCTGCCGCGGGGCCTCCCCAATGGCAACCGGGCCGTCCTGCCAAGGCGGGCGGCCCCATTTTCCTCAGACAGAGGTAGCTGCTCACAGTTCACCAGTAACATCAATAACTTGTTCTTGCGTCTACCCCATACCTCCACCATTTCACAGATGAAAACCGTGGCACTTGTGGCCAAGCATCATCAGTCAGCAGTCAGGATGGCAAAAGTTATTAGGAGAGGTTGCAGTATACTCCACTGAGTCTTAAGGAAAGGGCAGGATTTTGCCCGTCCTCTCCTCTCCCTCCCTCCATGAGTAATTTGACTGCAAACTAATTTTGCACTTTAAATTCAGTTTGTAGCAAGTAAGCTGAGGACAAAGAGGGAGATTGGGAGGAGGTAAGAGAAACTGGAACATTTTAGAAGAACCAGAAAAGGTGGAATGGTGGAGGATGAATCAATACTGTTTCTGCCAAGTTGGGGCAGTTAGAGGATGTGCTACCCTCTGCTAGTTTGTGTTTGCTAAACCCCTTTACAGACCGTCCTGAAAGGCCAGCATGAGGGCAGAGTTGGGCCATAGCATCCTCATGTCGCATACCAGACTCCACTCCCCAGGGCACCCTGATGCCACACACTGCTTCACATGGTGTGTGGTGTCATGGCATGCCTTCGGCACTGTGTCTGTATAATGTAGCGCCGAAGGAGCACCATATAGCTGCACCACCATGGCTATGGCATTCAAAAGGCCAGATTGGGGCTGCAGGATGAGGTTGCCACAGCCTCAGTCTGGCTAGGAAAGGGGAGGTCTATAGAGCCCCTAAATCAGCAATTAACTGAATGGCATAATTCTTGTAGAATTAAATCTTTTCCCAGACTGTCTAATTGGGAGGTCAGGGGAAAGCCAATTAGGCATAACAAAGAACTAAGGTGAACATATTCTTGATCAAGAATTTCTCTAAGGGGTCAATGGATGTGTTTGGGGAGTGGGGATTGTAAACCCGGCAAAAAAATTCCTCTCAATTGTGCCCTGTTTGAATGTTTCTTGACACGTTTCTTTTCAAGTTTTCCTGCTCATTTTGTTTCTGTGTGGAGAAAATCAATTTCCCATACAACAAAATATAAAAACAGTATGTATATAATAATTGTGTACTTTCAAGTCATTTATAGGCCCGTTACAGACGGGCTAAAAAGTATGCACGGAGTGCGTACTAGGGTTAAGACAGGGCGGTGCTTCTGCACTGCCCTAACCCTAGTGCGTGCTCTGCGTGCACAAAATGGTGGCGGCTGTTCCACACGGCCACCGCCATCGATATGTGATGACCGCGCCACCTCCAAACGAGGTGGTGCGGTTGTGACGTATTGGGGTCATGGCAGGGCACCTAGGGCGCCCTTTCTACGACGCCGGAAGGAGCTCCGTTTCGGAGCTCCTTCCTGGTTTGGTCCACTGGTTTGGTCCGCTGCCTCGGGGTGTCCTTGGGGCTTGAAGCCCCAAGGACACCCCTTTCCTGGCTGCAGGGAAGGGGCCTTTTGCTGCTTCCCCGCAGCCCGGAAAGCGGCGGATCGAGGCTTCAGCGGCTGCCGCTCTGGCCACTGAGGCCCCGATCCGGCGGGGAAAGGTGTGCCTACAGGCCACCCCAAAGCGGCGGTCTGTGATGCGCCATAGTTTCCCTAAGAACCTATCATGTGTTTTTCTGAGGCTAAGAGTGTGTGACTCACTCGAGGTCACTCAATAGGTTTCCATGGCCAAGCAGGGATTTCAACCCTGGTCTCCAGTGTCATAATCCAATGATAAAACCACTACTCCAACTGCCTCATAATATAATAATGTAATATATATAAAATAAAAATATTAAATTTTGAGTGAAGGTGTTTCTGTGAGCTTGTTTGGCAAAGGGACCCACAGCTTTCCTAAGATTCTGAAAGTGGTCTGAGATCCTTCAAAAAAGGTTTATAACCACTGTTTCAGATGAAAAACACCTTCACATTTAGGTTATTCATGTCTTTGATGATATTCATATAAAAATAAATAAAATCTAGGGTTTAAGGGCTGGAGTATATCAGCCAGCTGCCTTGCACCAGTCACATCATATTTCACATTACATTACCATGCAGCATACTTTCCCAAATAAAATAAGTGATCCATTAGAAGTGACCCAGTTCAATGAGCCAAAATGGATCTGGATAAAAAGTAGGACAGGGGGCAGGGAAGGCCAATGCCCCCCCCCCCTCAAAAATGTTTCATTGTCACTCATTTATACATATTTAGCTAAATCAGTAGCTGAGAGGGGAATCAATTTAAATTTCATCTGTCTCAATCAGTCCCATATGTTTAACCTCTGAAAAGATATTTATTCTTCTCCTACTGTGAACTATTAGCCCAGCAAGGAGTATTCAAATCACATTGTGGCATATAATATGCATGTTGAGAATTTCCTTTTCATTCTCCATTTCAACATGATAAACCAGCAAAGCTAGCAATTTATAAAGATAATTGTAATATTCCTTTTAATATTACATGACAAATGTTTCATTATTTAATTGATACAGATTAATTTAATCAGATATTCACACTTGGATATTTCTTGATTTGTTGTTCACAACTTAATTGTTCAAAGCCCATGTTATTAAAATGCAGTTAGGCTGAGTGTTTAACTTAGTGAAGCTATTGCAAGTGAACTGGGGCACTTTAAAACATTCTGCCACATAAATGAACATCCCAAAGTGTTGCAAGGAATTATTCTGCAGAGAAAAACACATGATTTTTTAATGAACAAAAAAGTGGAATCTTTTTATACAGGAAAGCCATTTCCTGTGCAGAAACAGGAGGGAGGGATTGCTCAGAAACCTGTTTTTTTTCCCCCCAGAATAATTTTGCCTCATCATTTTGGGACACTCAAAATCTAAGAGAAAACTACACACATTTTTGGATTATTGTTTTTCTTGAAGGAGTTTCCTGGCTTTTGGAAAATCCGTGTTGCTATCTGGAAACTAATAATACCTGGTATTTCGATACCCAGCATGTATTATACAGCTTAATCATTTCTATTTTGAGTGGGTTGTCAAGGTGTTGTGGTTAACATCTAAAAAGTACAGACTGGAATTCAGTATCTGCAGCAAACAGATCTGAACAGTTTCACAATGTCTGTATCCAGCAAAGTGCTGCTGTGATGTTGCTACATAGAAGAGCCAGTGAAGTGACTGTTGTGCATTGAGACTAATGCACGTAGAGGCTGGTGTGCATTGAGACATCAGTTAAAGAGTGCTGATACACATTGGTAGAGTCTAATGCACATTAGGATACTCTTGCTGGTGCCCTGATATGCATCTTTACAATTCACTAGGAGGCTTCTGCAGCACCTGTACTACATAGCTAAATAGGAGTAATGTTACACAGTGCAGACCATGATACTGAATTGCAGCCATTATGACTTTCAAAAAGACAAGTTGATAATTCTTCTTTTTCAGATAAACATACTGTAGTTCATTTTATTTTTGTAAAGGTTATCTTAATTCCTTTTCTTTGTTCAGTTATTTGGTTGCAAAACATACACACACGTGCACATACATATATACACACACACACAGAAAACTCCAAACCAAAAACACACAGCTTGCTTTTGTGCAGGCCTGGCAACAGCATTTGGCATAGTGTGGCAAAGGAACACAGTTCCCACCCTCATGGCCCACAAGACTACCCTCAAGGATATTTAGTCCTTGCTAGGCCACCTAAACTTCACATGCTGAGTGCTCTGCCCAGGCAGAGCCTTCTGTGCTCGTCTGGCTAGGATCATGGCAGGGGTTAAGGCAGCTCACCATCAATCTGCCTCACCAAGGGAATCAAACAAGACCTCAGAGTCTGGGATGGGTTTCCCAAAAAATTCAATTGAGTTTCCATGTGGCAGCAAATGTCGGATTTGGGTCAAGGCCTTCAAGTATATTACGATGCTGCGGGGATTGCACAAATATATAGCATCCCATCCTAGTAGCGAAGGTCCTTTGTTCACTCACACCAATGGCTCTCCACTGACATACTTTCAGGTGGTGTCATTGCTTTACCGGGCCTTGCAGCATGTGGGACTGCCTCCATGGGACTTTGGCGGACATTCCTTCCACATTGGAGCTGCTATCACTGCTGCAGAATGCGACTTATCAGTGGACTCTACATACGCCAGGGAATGGACTCTTGCTCGGGGCCTTCTTAGGGAGCAGCTTCCTGGTTTGGTGGAAGGCATCCCCTGAGGGGGAGATAGCCTTCAATGGCAGGTTTTGGATCTGGTGGGAATGATTTCCAGAGCTGTGTAATAATAACAATAATAGGATTTATTGATATGCCGCCCAATCACTGGGAATCTGGGCGGCACTGGATCGGGAGTCCAAAGGGCACCCAGGAGTACTGGGAGTGTTATGGCTTTGCCATTGTGGGGGCAATGGTGATTCAGCATCTCCTGGTGAGAAGGGGTAGAGAGCCACACATGCGATCAGCTGGTTAGCAGAGATGCGAATGGGCAATTAATCAGTTACCCCTTTGTCATTCCAAAGCTTGGCAGTGGCCTAGCAAAATGGTTCATCAATCAATATCGGATTGGTCAATGACAGATCAAGACCTCATGTTTCATGGGCCAAACCTATATTTCATCTGTTGTCAATAAAGTTGTGGCCTTTTCCTTCCAATTGAGTGTAGTGTGGGTTTTTTTTTTTTTGCGGCCTCCCCCCCATGGCAAAGGCAGCTGCCCAACTCACTGGGCCAACCATGTTGCCACTGGAGGGGGGGAAGCCACTGGTTGAGGGAGCCTTCAGGCCCAGCAGCACAGCATGTCTCTCTCTGGCATGGTCAGGCTGCCATTGGCTGGTGGGAGTTGGAAAGGGAGGCACTTCCAGGCCAGCGCCAGGGCTACAGTTCCCAGAGGGTGCCGCAGGAGGAATGCCACCCTATTGGGTGGTGTCACAGGTGGTAACACCTGTGATTGGGAGAGGGGACTGGAAGGGGTGAAACTTTGGCCTTCCCAGCTCCTCATTGGCTCCCAGGCTTTTTAAGGCCACATGATACTTGAGGACGGCACCATTCTAGCTTGGCTCTCCCCACCCTCTCTCCCTCTTATTGGATTCAAGGGGGCTGTGCTGTCACAACATTCTTTGTATGGTAGCATAGGTCTTAGATCTGCTGGGATTGGTTTCCAGAGCTGCGTAGCACTGGATTGGGAGTCCATAGGGGAACTAGGGGCACTGGGAGCATTATGGCTTTGCTGCTGTGGGGGCAATGCTGATTCAGCATCCTCTGGTGAGTAGGGGTAGAGATCCTTCAGGTCTGCCCATATTGATGATCCTCTTAAAAAAGAAAGTGGTGGAGCATTCACCAATGCAATTTGTAGCCTAATAAAGAATCAGGTTGCCAAATATCCTTGAGAAAGGAAAGCTTATTTTTCCAAATATATGCCTGAATAGATAGGTATTGCTTTCCTCTAAACTTTGTTGCGTCCAGTGCCTTTCTCTTGTATTAGTATTATTTGCCTAATACTTTAACCTGTGAGTAATTATTGTGCATGTTTGAAGCACTCTAGAGTTTAAAAAAATCCTGGTAACAAAATATAGAATGACACTTGGCTTTTCTTTAACAGCTTTTTGCCTTGATTCTTTCCAAGATGCTCTTTTATCATTGGACAGTTGTCTTGGTTATAACCAAGGTGCCTTGGCTCTTCTGTTACACACAAACTGTTTTCCATTTGTTTTTGAGAATTTTAGTGTGCTGTGATCATCCCAGCATTTCAGTTTAAAAATTTGATCTCATCACCTTTGAATTTATTCTCCCTTATCAAGCTCTACATTGAACATAATAAACAGCTTCACACAAACACTACTGCTATGCACAGATGCCAGATGCTCGTTTACAATGTGAAGTTGACCCATGCAACATATTCACTCAGGTCAGCTTTTAGCCATATCCATGTTTTTGCTTTCTACCAAGTGTCATTTGAATTGATGTAAATGACATTTGGAGAGGAGAAAATAAATGAACTGGAATTGTTTATGACCCTTTTGTCTTTCTAAGTCTATGGCCTGTTACAGACTGCCAAAATAAAGCTGCTTCGGGTCTCTTTGGAGGTATGCTGTTTAAATGATGCATGCACCCTAAGAATCCGGAAGCTGCACCAAAGCTGCACTCCAGTACTTAGAAATGGAGTGTGGCTCCGGACTCTTAGGATCCACGCGTCATTTAAATAGCTTACCTCCAAAGAGACCCGAAGCAGCTTTATTTTGGCAGTCTGTGGCGGGATACAAACCGCCGCTTTGCGGCGGTCCCCCGTCGGCGCTGTTTGCTCTGCGCGGGAGCCGCAGCAGCCAAACCGCGCGGCTCCCGCGCGGAGCAAAAAAGAAGCTCCATTTCGGAGCTTCTTTTTGCGGCGCCTCCATGACGTCGCGAGGCACCTGGTGCGGACTCGCGACGTCATAGGCGCCGCGACACGTCTGGACGCTGTGCGTCCAGTACGTAAAGATGGCGGCGCCCATGTAGAAGGGGCGCCGCCATCTTGTACATATAGGATACGTACTAGGGTTAGGGGGGTGCGGAAGCACCGCCCCTTCCTAACCCTAGTACGTATCCTATACGTACTAAATGGCGGTGTGTATCCCGCCTGTAACAGTTTAGTTGACTATCATGTCAATGTGAAGGTGCAGTCTAAAACCAACCAGTTGATGATGCATTGTACAGATTTTCTATCAGGGTTAGGGCCATAATAAAGAAGACTGAGACTGCTAGTTCTTGAGGTCTGCATATGCTGGGAGACAGGGCAGGGCAATGAAGTGTTGGAAAACAGAGCTGCTTGTGCCAGATGACCTCCCAGCATCCCCTAAATTGGAATGGTTTCCTCAGATGGAAAGGTAAACACTGTCCCCTCACCAGTATTGACGTAAATCTCTTCATAGAATGGAGGTCACCACCTTGTCCTCATTGTCATATGATATTAATTTTGATTAAGTCTTCACAGCAGTTGCTGTTTTAATTATCATGTGCAGTAGTGGCTGCTGATTTCAGTATCAATAGGCAGTGACTGAATTGGTTCTGGGTCCAGATTTTAAATTAGCTGTCCAAGGTGCTCTACCTTGTGTCCCAAATAGGTTGAGAATCTAGGATAGTTTTAGGAGATTATTATATTAGCTTTGCTGCTGGGATAGACCTGAGATGGAACTTTCTTAAGGTGGATCTTGCTGCATTCACCCATCACTGAGCAGTATGCAGCCCTTATGCAACCCGGTCTTCTCTGGGCGAGTCTCACATGTTTTCAAGAATGAGAAAATCCTGTTCTTGAAAAGCTTCGAGAGAAGCCTGGGTTGCATATGGGCTATGTACTGTCAGGCGATGGGCAAATGCAATAAGATCGGCCTTAAGAAAGTTACATCCTGGATCTATCCCGGCAGCAAAGCTAATGTGATAATCTCCTTAGTCTCATTAAAGGGACTAAAACCTGAAGTGGATTCACCAACCCACTGACATGGAAACCACCAGCTCCTACCATTCATTGGTGAGAACTCCTTGTATAAACACATCAGTGCAGCAGCAGACTTCATCTAGCATGAAATACACAAATGTTATTTATTGTGCACAGCTTTATATATTTTTAGCAATTATGCAGTAAAGAGGAAGATGTGTATTAGGACTTCCACGTGAGCTCCATGAACTCTAGTGTGCTTTGAGTCAGACTGTCGCCAGTACTGAGTGGCCACAAGATTAAAAACTGCCACTAAGTAGTGGTGTCAATCATGACAAATATTTCAGCCTTCCTAGGGTTTTATATGGACTTCAGCTGTTTCCTTTGCCAACAGTGGTGATTGTTTCAACCCTCTCCAGATTCTTGTCGTCTTGTTTGAGTTCAGCTGAGATGCAAATGTACTGCAACAGTTCTACTTACATGCCCACATGCCCATTTTTAAATAATAGGCACATGTAAGGAAGCTGTATTAATGCAGTTTGCTTTAAGCACAATATTGCTAAGAAGCAAATACAATATCAAAATAAAGTCATTTCCACCTTGGTTCTGTTTAAAGCAAGATCAAAGAGATTAAGTAATTATCCTTGGCACTTTTGACTGAGGATTTTCAGGGGCTGTGTTCTTTAAATGGCATGTAGTATTTATAGTGATATCATTGTGAAGTAGATGCCATCTCTCCTCCTACTTCCTGGAAATATTCTGAGCAAACCTAGTTTTCTGGCAATGCACCAGCAGATGTAGGACATCACATCTAACATTAGAGAACAGAAATAGAATTTATTGCATGGGTTCCCAAAGGGAGGGACAAGAACAATCTCCCCCATCCATATTTATTTTGCATTTTAAGAAAAAAATGTTAGTGGCAAGACCTCAGTTTTCATAGCCATGTAATAAATAATTATTATTATTATTATTATTATTATTATTATTCATTATTATTTGTATTCCTCTTTTTCACAAAGGAATCAAAGCAGATTCCAACAGTATAAATAAACATCAAACATTAAAAACTACAATTTAAAAAACCCAAAACCCAACCCTCCCCCCAGTGATAAAACAGTGACCAACCTATAAAAAAAGATTAACATCAAAAATTTTTTAAAACTATCCAATAGGATGTACATTAAAATTCCAGACAGATTAGCACAAGAAATGACTCTTCCCTAGAGGAGGGGGGATGGGAGTGATGGTATCAGTCAATTTGGTGTCTGGATCAATAGAGGGGGGGGAGACAAGTCTGATGAATCTAATGAATCTAACCTAGAACTTTATCGCATGGGGCTTAAACCGCTCCCCAGCGCGTTCTAACGGGGGTGAGCGGGGGCGCGCACGGAACGCGATGGGCCAAAACGTGACTTTATCACACGGGGGGACGCCGCCGCCACGCCGTGCATTCCCATCATGTCCCAATTCGGTTCCAGAAGGGCGCCATTTCTGGGAACTGTTTCAAAGCGTCCTAGAAATGGCGCCCTCTGGAACCGAATTGGGACATGATGGGAATGCACGGCGGTGGCGGCGGCGTCCCCCCGTGCAATAAAAGAGTTTAGCGGCATGGGGCTTAAATCGCTCCTCAGCGTGTTCTAACGGGGGCGAGCGGGGGCGTGCACAGAGCGATGGGCAACGATGGGGCCCAAAACGCCTTTATCGCACGGGGGGACGCCGCCCGCCGCGCGTTCCCATCGCGTCCCAATTCGGTTCCAGAGGGCGCCATTTTTGGGAACTGTTTCAAAGTGTCCCCAGAAATGGCGGCCCCCTGGAACCGAATTGGGACGCGATGGGAACGCCGGCGTCGGCGTCCCCCAATGCGATAAAGTCGGATTTTGGGCCCCATCCAGTGCCCATCGAGTTCCGTGCGCGCCCCGCTCGCCCCCGTTGAGAACGCACTGAGGAGCGGTTTTAAGCCCCATGCGATAAACTCAAGTCACGTTTTGGGCCCCATCCGGTGCCCATCGCGTTCCGTGCGCGCCCCCGCTCGCCCCCGTTAGAACGCGCTGGGGAGCGGTTTAAGCCCCATGCGATAAACTCTCTAGTCTGGGAAGGCCTAGCAGCTACAGAGAAATACCAACCTTACCATTCAAAATGGTAGAAATGGAAGCTCAGCACATTTAAAATATACCAGCTTGGGAATGGCTGCCGTATAATACTGTATGTATATTACATCCATAAGGCCCCAGGTCCATTCCCAATCCCTGGAAACTCCATATAGGTCTCAAAAACAGCTGTGTCTGAAATCCTGGAGTGTCACTACCAATCAGCATAGAGAACCATTACTGTAGATCTTTCTATAGCAATATAAGGGCATTTCCTCTGCTCTTGTGCCGATATGTTTATTTTAAAAATGCAAGGTTTTCCCCTCCCACTTTAGATGGCTGCTTTGCTTTTTCCAGTGACAGGGAGGTAGCTTCACCCATAATCAACAAATGCAGCAGCCCAAATGTTTGTCTGAACAAATATAATAGGTAAATCTGTGGTTCACAGTGTCCAATACTTCATTCCACAGCACAGTTAGAATCTGTCATGTTACATAACAGGCATTTTATGGGATAGATGATTATGGTCATGAACTTGCATCAGAGCTAGGTAACTGATATAAACACAAACATGCTGTTGAATTGTGACAGTGTCCCACAGGGCAGGGTGGCATAGTGGTTTCAGTATTGTCCCAAGACTCTGAAAACCAAGGTTCAGTTTTCCATATTGGCCATGAAACCCACTGGGTGACCTTGGGCAACTCAAATACTATCAGCCTCAGAAGAAGGCAATGGCAAACTTCCTCTGAACAAATCTTGCCAAGAAAATCTGAGGATAGGTTCACCTTAGGGTTGCCATAAGTTGGAAATAACTTGAAGGCCCACAATACACAGGTGCACACACACCACAGGGAACCATGAAGATGTCCTAGTGTGAAATGGAGGCTGACTTTGTCAATGGAACACATTGAACATGAATACCTATCGCAAATCAAGACATGTTGCAAATCAGGACACATTGAACATGAGGACCATTATGTATGAGGGATGTTGTACCACAAGCACACCTCTGATTCCCCTTATGTAATGGTCCTGATGGTTTAGCTATGTCTCCTTTCTCCTCCTGAGAATATGAATATTTTTCAATGGCACAATTCAACTTTGAATAATTTTAAATTATTTTAGGATGGTGTAACTCCCAACAGAATACTAGCATATTAAAGGGCTTTAGCTAAAGTGAGGAATACAGACTCATTTTCATGCTTCTCTAATCTCTAGAGGTTAAAAACTTGGTCATCTATCTCTCCAGGGCTGGATTCATTCACTTTTTAAGAAAAACCTTTTCTGGATCAAAGGAAAGCTGGATTTAGTCCAGCTTCCTGTGCCCTGGTTGTTGCCTTCTTTGTAGAATCTGACTGGGCTTGATGTTTTATGGGGAATGGCATGTAGGGATATAAATATCTGACTATTTCATACAAGGCAAATTATTTCCTCAGTTTTTATCCATGCATGGGTAATACTTTAGTACAATTTTTGCCTAGTATGTGCACATTCTGAAGGACCTCAAAAGTTGTTCTGCCTTTGAATACAAGTGGAATTTTTGCATTCAGTCTTGTGCAAAATGCATTTTAGTGAAAAATTGATGAGTTTTCCCCTTATAACAGCAATTTTGCACAGAAAACATATGTGGTTCTGGAAACTGTGGGCTTTTTTGGTATAAAAAAGTTGTTTATGTGCCACAAACATTTTGAATGAAAAAGACAGTTTCTAGAAACATGCAAGGATTTTAGGGAGGTAGCTAAATCGCTCTTTTTGACATAAATTCATCAATTTTATACAATCCCTCTACATTATTTAAAAAGATCCTCTGCACCTAAACAGGTCCTGGATGGGTGAATAGCGGGAGAAATTATATCATACCTTCTAGAGTTCCACTAGGATATACCTCTGAGATTCAAGGAGGCTTCTGCAAGGGCCCTCAATCTCTTGATATTGCCCACCTCAATCTATACTGAGCTAGTTCTAGTCCTTTGGGTTCAACCTGAGCTCTTTTACTATGTGGAAGTCAGAGTGGACACTTCTAACTTTCACTAGTTTTAAAGACTCTTGTTTGCTTTACTAGTAGGGACTGTGATTTCTGACACAAAGGATTAACTCTCCAGATTTTTGATTGGCCAGTTCAGTCAGGGCTGTTCAGCATGATATTTTGCAAACAGACCTAATACAGAGCAAGGGAAATCATACTGGCTTCATCTTACTTTTAAGGAGCAGACGGCAAAATATATGACCACTGCTCCTTAAAACCAGCTGTATGGTGAGTTTTGGGAACCATTTTCAACTGTGTGGCCTTTAAAAGTTACTTACAGGAATGCCTCTCCCGTTATAATTTGACCCACACTCTCAGAACCTCAGGAAGGAATCTATTACAAACACAGAAGACTAGATTGGTGATAATCTCTCAGAGGACTTTCTTTTCTACTGCCCCAAAATTGTGGGATGGCCTACCAGAAGAGATCCATCTTATTACCACATTAGACGCCTTTAAGAGGATAGTTAAGATGGATTTCTTTTGGTGGGCCTTCCCTTCTTGACCCTGAAGGATAACTTATTCACTTAATGGTCCATTCATTTCAATTATGGCTTGACCAGAATGTTTACTTGTGATTTTTCTATTTAAGAGTGGGAGGGTTAGGAGTTTTTGTATTAGTTAGTAATATTTTATGGTATTTTATTGTATTTTATCTCTGTTGTAATCCTGCCTCGATCTGTAGGGAGAGGTGGGAAATAAAATAAAAATTATTATTATTATTATTAAAAATGAGTTTAAAAGTTTTTAAAATCTGTTTATAAATAATTTTTCCCTCTGTCATGCTATTGCTTGGAAACCCTGGCAGGCTGAGAAATGATAAATAAATCCTTTTTCTAAATAAATGCGTTTACTAAAGGGATTTGCACATCTCTGGAGACTTCATGCTTACTGATGATGCTCCTTCTGTTGTGGATACCAAGGGAAGATTGCCCATGAAGTTTATGCTCTGTTTATACATCTAGATTTTTGTCTGACAGATAGATTTTTTCTACAGTCAAGGACTGGTAACTTATTAGTCACTTATGGTAGTTTAAGTCTAATTTACATTATCCTAAACCACTTTTGCAAATCTTTTTGGAGGTCAGAATTCTGTACCAATCTTGCACTATGACCAAAATCCCCCTTCCTCAAGCCTATCTGGAGGTCTCAGCAGATGCTGTTGTTGTTTTGCATATGTCTATTGGTACATAACTGAATGCTTCTCCAGTGCCTCCTGCTCTCCACCAGTCAAAAATGTCTATGGAAGGGGGCTTCAAAGATAAAAGATGGGTTGGGGAGGGTGAAAAGTGAGAAGTAGTGTACTACTGCATGTGGAAGTATTATGCTACATATCTATGAAGCATGATCTTGTCTGAGGCCTTAGGAGTGTACTTAAAACAACAGTGAGGCAGAATTACTTGGTTAGAGACCTACTAGGTTCGCTGCATTTTATTAATAGGATATAAGATCATGGCCCAAAGCTTATCATAACCAAACATATTGATACAGCCAAGAATATCTGATCTGCATCTTTAAAGGCCTTGAAACATCTTTAAACATTCCAGTGAGAAAGAAAGAGAGAGAGAAAGAGAGAAAAGTAAAGAAAGAATTGTAGTTCTGATTGGAAGAGGGATTCTCCCATCCTGCAAAGAAGGGGATGGGCAAGGAAAATAAGATACACCAGAAATTTTCAAACACCTTACTCTGTTACCTGGAGTGGATGGGAAACCTCTTAAATGTGCGTGAGAAATTAAGAATCCATTCTGAGCTATTTCTTTGTGGCCCAGCTTATTACTTTTTATAGGGAACTAGCATGGAGTTTGGATAATAGAGTGATCTGACCTGCTTTGTCCTCACCTGCAAGACTTGAATGAAAATCATGGCTGCTGGTTTTGTTAAAATGAAAAATGCCTGCTAGGCAGGATGGCTGCAAAGCAATTTAATCTGAACAAATGTAGAACATTTATTTTCTCCCTGGCCAATCAAAAATTCTTTGAGAGGTCTGAAAACTTGCATTACCCGTTGCCTGGGAGGGCGGTGCCACAATAAAACATGAGCCACATGTGGATGAAAGGCCACAACTTTATTCATGCAAAACCAGCTACCAAAGGTAGGGTTGGCCAAAAACATGAGGTCTGGATCATCGTACAACCTGCTGTTGTAAGATACTGGCCAGTCATATATCAGCAAGATACTGGGATGAGCTAGGGGCTAATGGAACTCCCTCTCATATCCATGCAACTTACTGATTGCATTTAAATTAAAGCCCCTAGTCACTGGGAAGCGGTGTCATGTTATGGCCCCTGCAATGGCCACAACACATGCCCTCATCGCTCCTGTGTCCCATAGGGACTCCCAATACAGTGCTACGCAACCTTATAGACCATACCCACCAGATCCAGACCCTCTGCAGCCACCACAAAAGGCAGTTATGCAGTAACGCCTGCCGCCAACCCTACCCATGCAAAAAATGCGAAAAACAAGAGTCCAAGAGGAAGCTGCTGGGCCGGCCTGCAATCCTGTCCAGGATATATACACGCCCGTGAGACCTGTTCAGCAGGACCATCCTTCTCGCAAAGAGGTCCCAACGAAGTAATTAGACATAAGCAGGCTGACAAGTTCATCTTGAAGTCATCATAGGGAAAGGAACCAGCACGCTCCGACTCCCGGCCAAGGCAGCGAATCACAACATAGCACTGGTGCCGATTGTCCAACCTGTAGTATGACACAACTGACATTTTAAATTAGCAAACAATAATAGGTTGCAACCTTAACACCACAAAGCCGAAAAGGAACGCTGAAATCCTTCCCCAGGCAGGAAGGTGAAATGCAAGAACTGACATTGTGAGCCCAGGGCAGAGCCACTCAGAAAGTTCCCATTAACAGTTAATTGGAAGCAGGCCCTACTCCTGAATTAAGAGGAGGGGCAGGACACCTGACCCGTGAAGACTGCAAGGAAGAAGGAGCAACAGGACAAGACAGCCTGGCATGGGAGCCTCTGCAGAAGGCACAGAGGTGGTCAAATTTGCATTGGATGCGTATGCATTTGCCAACATTAAAATCCCAGTACAAAAGGCCCTTGTCAGCATAATGGGATGGAACATGGGACAATGATCGCGGCACAGCCTGAGTGCCTACATCCAAAATCCAAATTTCAGGGTGCAGGAGATCCCAAAGCTCCTTGGAATTTTGTGAAGCATGCTGATGAAAAGCCATATCATAGGCAATAGCTGCTGCATCATCAGCAAATTCCTTGGCCCTGAGGACATTTAGCATATGGCTATCAAGCTGCCAGGCCCTTTCGGGGAAGGCCATAGCAATGACTGCCCTGAAGACAGTAAAGCCTTCTAGACAATTGTCAAAATTGTGATCAATCGTAAGGGCAAGGGCTTTCTTACGTTTGCCCTTGGAGGATGTGACCGCAAGAGCTTCTTGATCAGTAGGTGGAACCAGACAAACAACATCTACTAAGCAGCCCTTTAGGATGAGTTTCCTAGTTTTGCATGGTAGATGAGAGCCAGGATGGTGCTCACCAGGTGCGCACACTGGAAAACCCACAGCTTGCTGGTCTAACCAAACCCCTTGAAGACCAGGTCGCCAGGCATGCCGCTTAATAGTCCAACGTGGCAAGCCTGGAGCCAGAGCATGATCAACAACAACAATAATAATAATAATAATAATAATAATAATAATTATTTGTATACCGCCCTGTGGCGAACCAATCCGGGCGGTTGACAACAGTAATTATAACAGAGTAAAATATAAAATTAAAAACATTATAATCCCTCCCCTCCTTATGAAAGTATTAAAAAATATGACAGATTAAAAACACAATATCAAAACATAAAATATAATTAAAACAAACTAAAAACCCTGGTGTCCCTCTGGAGATCCTCAACCATCACTGAAGATGGGGCCACGAGAGGAAAGAGGGGATCAGGGAGCCCAGGCCGGGATGGTTAATCTGGAAAGGCCTGCCAGAAGAGATCTGTCTTGACAGCTTTTTTAAAGCTGTCTAATGATGTCAACTGACGGATCTCATTCGGCAGGTCGTTCCAGAGTTTGGGGGCGACAGCAGAAAATGCCCCCTGGGAGGTCGCCGCAAGCCTAGATTTTAGAGGCTGCAGTAAGTTCCTCCCAGAGGACCGGAGAGTGCGGGGAGGATTATACGGGAGGAGGCGGTCCCTGAGATAGCTTGGACCCAAGCCATTTAGGGCTTTAAAGGTAATAACCAACACCTTGTACCGGGCCCGGAAGCTAATAGGCAGCCAGTGGAGGGACCTCAGAACCGGAGTAATGTGGTCCCTCCTAGATGTACCAGAAATAAGTCTGGCTGCCATATTTTGCACCAGCTGAAGCTTCCGAGCCAAGCACAAGGGTAGCCCCAAGTAGAGTGCATTACAGAAGTCCAGGCGTGAGGTTACCAGTGCGTGCACAACAGCTTCGAGGTCCCTTATTTCCAGAAAAGGGCACAGCTGGTGTATCAGCCGAAGCTGGTAGCAGGCGCTCCTGACCGTCGCATTTACCTGATTTGTCATTAGGAGCGACGAGTCGAGGAGCACCCCCAGACTGCGAACACAGTCACTGGGGGAGAGTGTGACCCCATCCAGGACTGGAGGTTGCAACCCAATTCTTGGTTTCGGGGCCACTACCGTGAGCACCTCCGTCTTATCTGGATTCAGTTTCAATCTGTTTTTCCTCATCCAGCCCATTACCGCTTGAAGACATTCATTGAGAGAAGAGATGCCACTCAACCACCTTGCTCAAAAATGGCAGCAGTGACACAGTCCTATAATTTCTCACATCCAGGGGGTCCTAACAGCCGCTTCCTTTAGACAAGATGGAACGTGTCCTTCCCTGAAGGACGCATTGATGATATCCGTGAGGAATCTCATCAATGCATCCCCCCCCCTGAACGGCCAGCCAAGATGGGCAAGGGTCGAGAGGGCAGGTTGTCTTCCTCACCTTACCAAGCAGCTTGTCCACGTCCTCGGTACTCACAGATTGCCACTGATCCAGTATAACTACATCGGCGGAGTCACTGGACGCCTCGCCTGTCGACTCTGTTTCAATGGTGGCTTCTAAGTCTGCTCTTATCTGAGAGATTTTGTCTGCAAAGAAGTTGTTAAATGCGTCACAGCAGGTCGTCGTCGGGTTAAGTAAGGGATTTGGTGCAGGGGGCACCTGCGTCATCTCCCTCACCACCTTAAACAGCTCTGCTGGACGAGACTCTGCAGACGCAATACGTGCAGAGGAGAAGGCTCTCTTCGCTGCACGTATTGCCTCCCGATAGGAACGAAGAAAGTTCCTATGGCGAGTTCTGTCGGATAAGAGTCGAGTCTTCCGCCACCTGCGCTCTAGCCGTCGTCCAAACCGCTTCATCTTCCTCAGCTCTGGCGTGAACCGGGGCCTCCGATTTGGGGCGGGATGGCAAGGGCGCTTGGGAGCGATCGTGTCGATAGCCCTGGTAAGATCGGTGTTCCAGGTATTGACCAGAGCATCGACAGGATCCCTGGCATTCCCAACCATTAAACCCTCTAAGGCTTTCTGGAATCCAGTTGGCTCCATCAGCCTTCGAGGGCGGACCATTCTAATGGGTCCACCACCCCCAGAGCAGAAATTGGCTCTGAGTTCTGTCTTGACCAGGACTGTCATCCCAATAGCTGTCCCTGCCAGTGGGAAGAGAGGCGAAGACCATCTCTTGGTTTTGCTGATCTGCATGAGCAAGACGAGCTCGCCGACGCCTCTTCTTGGCCTTGCGTTTTTTCTTGCGCCTCTTATGCCTACTAGTGACATCTACATTGCAGGTTTCTTCGACGTCTGAACTGAAAGACAATGATGAAGACGAGCTGCTGGAGCTGTTTGATGACGAAACCAGAACAGGCTATATCACTGCAGGTGTTTGGCTGGGGGCTGAGGCTCCAGATGCACTGGCGGTCTCTCGATGGGAGGGAAACTCTGGAGCACGCAGTTGGCAAGGCGACATGGTTCTAGAAATGATGTCAGCGATGGATTGCGACAACTCATCAATCGCAGATTGAGGAAATGGTGTGACAGCTGGAGATGGCTCGTCTCGCGAAGATCTGGATGCCGCAGCATTCAAGGAACCCGTGTCCCATGTGGATCCCAAGAAGGGAGTGGAGGAAGACTCTTGTGACATTGCAGGCATAGTCTTACCAACTTGTACAGCTTGGCCATCACTAGCTGAGGCAGAAGTCACCTTGGGGTGTGATGCTTTGTTGGACATGTTGAATAGAGCAACCAGGAACTTCCAAAACAAAAAAGGCTGAGAGAGTGTGACCAAATTGCCACAATATGCCAATCAGTGGAGAAATGTCCAAAATACACAAAATTAAATTGCAAAAGGCTGGTAAGGGAGACAAAAGAAAATACTGATAACTGCAGTCGAGGAAAAATGTGTCCAGAATGTTAGAATGCTAACCCCAACTTGAAGCCAACTGGGGATTCATCAAAACTGTGCAATGCTACCCCTCCAAGCTTCCCATACGAGCACTGCCTGGTGCTTCCAGGAAAGAGTCCCCGCAGTTGGCCCCAATGCCGGGCGAACGGCCACTCACTCAGCCTAGGAAGGGGGGGGAGAGGGCTGCAGGACCTAGCATTATGGCAGCCCCGGCACAGGCAAGGCTGCAGAGAAGGAAGGAGCAGCCTATTTAGGCCCCAGGCCTAAACAAAATGGCAGGCGCCACAAAATTTGGCGCGAAAACACAGTGTGGAGGGTAGGCAGTGTACCGCTTACCGTGCGCCCCTGTGCAGCATCACTCCCCCACAAGTGCACCACCGATGGCGCCACAGAGGGGTCTCAACCCCAAAGGGAAGGGGGAGAAACCCCTATCACCGTCCTCCCTGAAAAAACTTGGCTCTGCAAAGTAACAGAGCTGAGCAGCAAATGGCGCCGAGCACAGGCAACAAGGCCTTAAGTAGTCCATGCCCAGGGGGTTGCTGGGAAGGGAGTAGCCCTGTCCCCAGAGCCGAACCAATCAGCTGCCCTGGAGGACTGGGGCAACCAACGAGAGGGGCTACCCACCTCCTAGAGCAGCCCTCTGGAGGCGGAAGTCCCTCCCTTTCCCTCCCCAGCAACCAATCGCCAGCACGCGTGCCCCAGCAAAGCATTCTGGGGTGCGCCGAGGAGCCTGCGTCGCCGCTCCAGCGGCAACACGGCCTGCTGGCTCAGTCGGGCGTCCGTCTTTAGTGGTACAAAGTGATCATTTAATGCCCCTTTGCTCCTTAAAGTTATGTGTGTATGATACAATGCACAACTTAAGGGAAAACATGTTATCACCATGCCAGGAAGTCTGTTTCTTTCCCTGTCCTCCTCCTCCTCCTCCTCCTTTTTCTTTTTCTAGGTTTAAGCAACTAGCATGGCATTTATTAATATGTAATTACATTTGCAGTGCATATTTCTGCATGGTTGATTACATAATTGGGGTAACAGCAGCTCTATAATTTATTGCTTGTTGGAACAGTTTTGAGTGCTCACAAAACCATGCCCTGTAATTAGATAGTAATTGGCATGCTTTGAGTAAAAGTATGAACCAATAAAATGAAAACCAACAAGAAATTGCTTTGTAATTATATGGAGAAAGGAGTTCTTTCAGGAAAGGAAACCAGATATGGGCAGATGAATCTTTGGTACTAGCCAGTACCTGAAATCCTTCATCAGCATTTACTGATGGTACTTTAACCCATCAGCAAACTCATGGCTAGAAATCTTCATATTCATTTGGTTACCTGGCAAAGTAATTTAAGATGGAGTTCATTGGCATATGCATAATCTGTAGATATTGTTCATGGGAGACAGAATGTGGTTGGGTACTTTTCAAAAACTAAAGCTATTTTCCAACAAAGGTAGGTTTTATATGAAAAATAAAGGTGAAGAAAAGAAGAAGAGAAAGAGAAAAAGAAAGAAAGAAAGAAAGAAGAGGAAAATATTTAAGAGCAATTAAGAACTTCTTGCATATCATGGTGTGATCTTGTACACAGGAGACTCATTTATCAAAAGTATGAAATGGATAATGGGTGGTGTATCATTGTATAATTGAAACAAATGCATGAAGTCCTCATATCTTGCACTGAAAGAATGGGCTACCACCATCTCAGTGGGCTACTGTGAGTGATGTGAGGGTCTCTGAAACACTGATAGCTTCAAGGCATTTCAAGTTCTAAACCTGAGTATTTCCAGGAGGAAAACACTATAAATGCTGCATAATGATGAAGAAGTAATAGTGAAAACAATGAAATTAAACCATTCTTTATTTTAGCACCTGAAAAGGTTACTTTTTGCACTGTAATTCTCCAACCAGCTCTCTGTAGGAGTCAGCACAGCCTGTAGCTTGGTTAATTCCAAGAGCTGTAGTCCAAAAAGTAACTTTTCCATGTTCTCCTTTATGTCCAGTTAGTACTGTACATTATTAAATAGTTCATAAAATCAGTTGTAAGTCAGTTGTTTCTTCTCAGAGGTGGATGTCATCTGGACATGGAAAACTTGCACATCTTGTGTTACATCTGTGAGGAAACAAAATTCATTTGTGAGGAACAGGAACCCATGAGACCTGTTCCTTCCTTGTGTGTTTCCATTGCCCTCTATACATGGAAGGAGACTTTGAAAAAATGAAATACACTTCTGTTTGTTGAGCTTATCACCCAGTTTTAAACTATGGAGCAGTACTATTTAAGTGTTATAATTTATGTTCCATCTCTTCTCCTATTTATTTCCCACACAGTTACACTGGACAGGGCTTTGCAACAGGCACATCAACTAAGGTGCAGTACAAACTGCCCCAAAACAGTGGTCTACAGGTGCCCATTTCAACTCGAGAGGGATGTCGCAGCTACTAGACCGCGCGACATCACTCCGGAGTTAAAAGAACCCGTTTTTTCTGGGTTCTTTTCCTGGCGCCATGGTTACACCACGAATGTGCCAATGTGCACTTATGACATAATGGACATACCACAATGTGCGGACACTATGCATCCATTACATAAAGATGGCACCCCTGTGTGGACGGGAGGGCACCATCAGGACGCTGCCTGCACGTACTAAGATTAGGGACTGTGCGGTTGGTGCACGGTCCCTAACCCTAGAATCACCAGTGGCATGGCACTTTGGGACCGTCTGTCCCATGCCTAAATTCCTTAACATAAGCCTGTCTCTTAAAAGCTGAATTATAGTGGCAGGACCTGGCTATTTTGTCCTTCAAGTGTTTATTAGAAGGCCCAAAGAAAACAGAACCAAGTTATATGGTAAAATGACCCTGTTTGAATTTGCAGAGGTTCTTTTAGGGCCTTATGCTGAACTCACAGAGGTCAAGAGTCCAGCCTGCCACTACAATCTTGTTCCTGCCACTACAATCTTGTTCCTGCCACTACAATCTTGTTCCTACCCTCTCTCCATCACCCTTTCAGTGACATCCCCTTGGTTTTTGCACAGAACACAAGTAAACCAACTCTGTAGGAATCAAATGAAATGATTGATTCAGTCAGCAGGTTTGGGGTGTCATGAATGAGTAGGACATTTTCTGTTATTTAATGTGTTATTATTGTATTTTTATTTCCAAGAAAGGGGAGAGGTACATGTGAATTTTTCTGCCTTATGTACAAAAATAACTTGACTGGCTATGTGTACTTTACACTTTGATATTTTTTTGTTTTTATTATTGTTGTTGTTGTTAAACACTACAAACATAGAACATACAAAATAAAAGACATCTCACCATACATAAATCTACCTATAAATATATGAAGAGCTATTCTTATTCTATCTTACCACATTTTATTTTAAAGATTGATCTAAAATAAACACTGGTTTAATTATCCTCTAAAGCATTTGTAATTATGATTTATTGTAATTATGATTTATTGTCTTAATCAGGATCCCTCAAACAATAATAAACAGAAGTGGAGATAGAGAACAGCCTTGTCTGGTCCCCCTTTCTATTTTTATCGCTGATGTTTTATCCCCATCTATTCTTAATTTTGCTTCTTGGTGTTTTTTTTACACTTTGATTTTGGTAGGTGGTGGGAATGGGGCACTGTTAACTGCCTCAAATACCAAATATTTGGGACTCTGTTCATGAACACTGACATGTACTGGACTTGCATTGTTTCTTAACAGTGAAGAGCTGAATGAAACCCCATTACTACCAAGTTTCATGGGTGCTACAGATGTACTTGCAGGCACTGACCTGAGCAAACCTGAGAAAACTATGCATGGCCAAGTCTGGTGAAAACCATGAGATATATAATCCTGTGCTTGCTTATTCAAAAACAGATGTGAGCAGCTTTGGCTCTCAGGATGTTTTTTGCCTGTAACTCCCATGAGCCCTAATTACCATAGCCAGTAGTAGAGAATTATGGAAATTGAAGACCAAGAACATCTAGAGGCTTAAGTTGCCTACCCTTGCTTAGTGGGACTGACGTCCAGGATTTCAACCAGAAAGGAACTACACATTGCAAGAAACATTAGTCCACCAATTGGTGTTGAATTATCTCTCTACATTGGTATAACCTCATATTTTGGCATCATTTACTGCAATATTTCCCCACTTCTATCCTACTTCATATTGGTGACTGGCACTGGTGGATCTAGAGAAAAATATAATGATGCAATTTGGATATGATGACACTTAGAGACACAATTAGTGGTATCAGGCATGAAATGCTACTTTTTGGACTACTGTTTGCACCATACCCCACTTAGCATGAGCAGTGAATAGAACTCAATTTGGAAAGATTTAAGTTCTGAGATACACATTAGCACACTACACTTTTATAGTGCTGTTATTCCACTTTTACTGCTCTAGTTGCCTCCTTTTGCGTTCTGGTTTTTGTAGTTCAATGAGGCATAAGAGCTCTCTGGCTGAGAATTATAAATGCCCTTCCTTAAACTACAAACCCCAGAATGCAACAAGAGGCATCCAGAGCAGTTAAAGTGGAACTGTAAGAGTGTAATGCGGTATGCAAAGAATTGATTGAAAATTTGTACCATATGCAGAATGTTGAGGGTGTTGCTGTTCGCACAGAAAATTTGCTAGGGATTTATTTTTAACCATATTCATTCCCTTTGCTCTTCCTGGATGGCAAGTGGTCTGTAATTAGATGCAAAGTTTTTCTGTATTCACATGATACTCACAGGATGTGTAATCAAAAAGGAAACTTGCAAAGGATTAAGAATTTGTTCTGGGTTCAGACAGGGCTGATTTATCTCTTGGGAGTGTTCTCATTTGCACACACAGCACTCAGCAACAAGCATTTAGCAGTGATATAAAATATCTGCAATATATGCATGCAAAGGGATTCCTTCTGGGATGATTGCCCAAATGGTGATCTATTGCATTACCATAATCAGAGAACAACACTGTTTGCTGTTTCAATAACTTTCAGTGTCAAATATTTTACTGTTAATATGAACACATGGGGCTTGCTTTAATTCTGTTTAGAGCTGCAGTGTTAAATTACATTTTCATCAGATGCATGATAAATCACTTAATGGGTTTTCCCAAATGTTTTAAAACTCACTTTCTATTTTTCCTTTAAAAAAATTTGTCAGTTTCATAGCCTTAACAGAAATGATGTGAGGTAGCTAAGGGAGCTTTCTGAGCCCGCTAGAAAATGTAAACTTGTTTCTTTGCATTATTTTCTGAAACCAATTTGCATGGAGTTGTATCTGCTCTGCTGAATGCCTATGTGGGCCTTCTAAAAAGGACAAAAGTTGACTTAGGAGTAGGCAGAGAAAGAATTTAATAAATGTAGTGGCCAGAATTCACTAAAACAGTTATGAATATGTAAGCTAGAATTATGAAGGGACTATGACTACGTAGGACCCTCAATTCCCACTTAGCAGGCAGCAGCCACTGTGTTTGATCTGGAACCACCTATTAAATAGGGACTGAGGGACTTTCACAACCCTCAGTTTAGGGTGTACATAAGCATTGTGAAAGTCCTTCGGTCCCTACTTACCAGGCAGCAGCTAGTGTGAACAATAGGGATCTGTTTCCCTGTTGACTGGGAAGCAACTGACTAACATTCCCACCTTCCTTCTTGCAAGCAATCTCTGTTGTGAGGGGGAATTGTGATAGGGACCTTGTTTATGGCTGTCACGCTGGAGATTACTCATGAGAGGGTATAGAAACATCAGTCAGCTTTGTCCTGATTAACAGGGGAACAAAACCTTGTCCCCTGCAGCAGCTGCTGCCCAGTAAGTGAGGACTGGGGAAGGTACTGGACCAGGAGACATTTCATAGCTACATTACTAAGATAGGGGCTCGACAGGCTGCCCTATTTTCCTCCACAGGGATGCCACAGCAGCCAAACTGCAGGCATCCCACCACACCAAAAAGAACCTGCTTTTAGCAGTTTCTTTTTACTGCACATGCTGGGTGCCATGATTGTGCCATTGGTGCACTGGCACACGTTGATGACACAAGCATGAGACCGCGACGTGCAGACACACCACCATGCTTGCATCATGATGGTGGCCCCTGTGTGGACAGGAGGCCCCCATTATGGTGCTGCCGGTGCCGCGCACTAGGGTTCGGGAGTGTACAGACACTGCACGCTCCCGAACCCTAGAATCAGCACCAGGATGGTGCTTTCCGTAGGTCTGTACCGGGCCTTAGTTGCACATCTGAAAACGCTCTAATGAATTCTGGGCAGCATTTTCATAGCAGAATAGTGAAATGTATATTTACTCAGAATTAAATTCCACTACAGTAGCATAATACCTAGGAAAGTATGCATAGGATTGCAGGGTACAATTACCTGTCAATCTATCCCTCTTACTCTTTTATTGCCATGGTTTCACTCCCATAATGTTCTTTCCTGGCCACCAGGAGACAGCCTTCTACCAAACAAATCTATAACTGAGAATCCTCCTCTTCTAAGTGGACCACCGATTTTACTCCAACCTGTTTACTTATAATTTGTGTTCTGGAGAAACAAGAGGAAGAAAGAAATTATACTATATACTATACTACAGTGCACCCTTGTAATCCACTGGGACTTGGCTCCAGAACCTTCTGTGGATAACAAAATCCATGGATGCTCGAGTCCCATTAAATATAATGGCATAGCAAAATGGTGTCCCTTATATAAAATAGAAAATCAAGGTTTGCTATTTGGAATTTGTACTTTTTAAAATATGTTCAAATCATGAATATGTGTATAAAAATGTCCATGAATAAGGAGGGCTGACTGTATTTGGGTTTTGTTGCCTGACAACTTTGGATGTGTCCGTTACTAAAGGTTTTTCCCCTCAAGCTGGCACCTGATTTGACAAAAGAATACAACATTTCCCTTTAGTGATTGTGAAGACCCACCCACCTCCCAAAAGGCTGGCTGATTTATAAAGATATTGTTTGAGGCAGGTCTGAGAAAATATGTGGACATTGTATATCTGATCAATAAGACTTAAAAACAATAGTACAAGACATTGATTTTTTTTTAAAAAAAAACCCTAAATATTTACATTAGACCTTTTTATAGAGTTGCTCTTGAAGAAGAAGAAGAAGAAGAAGAAGAAGAAGAGTGGTGTTCGGGCAACCACAGATCCATCTGCATAGGTTGTCTTTGCCTGCTAACATTCAAGCAGGATAAAAAAGGAGCACGGTGTGCTGAAGAATGACTCTAGTCCAAGGAACACAGAGAGAAGATATCCTCTGTTCAAGGTCTTCCAAAGTTAAGAGCCAGCCTTCATAGTGTGCATGAAACAGGGGGATGAGAATGTTATTTTTCTGCCAAGTTTATCTTTACTTCCCTCTGGAGGAACAGGATCAAAATGGGAAGGACAGATCAGCTAGTCATAAGAGTGTAAGAAGAACCCTCCTGGATAGATCATTTTTAAGGCTTAGGTTGTCTAGCATTTGCTTTCCACAGAGAACAGTGTAATGTATCTAGGAATGCCCTAGAAAAAGCCTACAGACAGGAACCAAGTGTATTTATGTAGTTAAATATTTCTATCCCATCCTTTATCTAGAGATTTCAGGGCAGCTTACAATAAAATAACTTCAAACAAAACATAATTACAGAAATGTTAAAAGAGTAAAAATATATTAAATGGATTTTCAGTGTAAAAAAAAAAGATAGTTTAAAACCAGTTAAAACAATCTTGAATCATAAAATATGCAGCCTGGGAAAAATGAGTTTGGCCCAAAGGCTTTAATGAAAAGCCAGGTTTTAACTTGGCAACACAATAATTCCATTGCTGGTGCCAGTAGGGCTTCCAGGGGGAGAGAATTCTACAACTGGAGAACTACTGCAGAGAAAGCCTCTCCCATGTCCTCCCACAATGTATTTCCCCTACTGATGGGACACGGAGGAGGGCCCTTCCAACAGATCACAGTTCTCAAACAGCACCCTCTCTGTAGCCACTAAATCAAGAGGATTAAGCAGGCAGCCTTAAAGGGTTCTCTTTCCTTTACCTTTCCTTAGGGCATTCTCTGAAAACAAGGTCTCCCAACCCACTGGTCCTTATAATTTGCAGCATCGGGTTGTGAACAATGGAGGCTGGTGGCTCTTATATCACTCTGGCAGTGAATTTTCTATGGATTTCAGTACAGATTTTAAAGGATTTGTCCCAAGTGCTGAATGCTGTTCCCAAGATAGGTTCACCACCTTGGGCAGCCTTTTTAAATCTGGGCTAAAATCCAGAGCATTGACATGGGACTTATGAGTGGGCCCTGTGTGTAAACCTTGCAGAAATGCTGAGGGTTGCCAACACTTTAGGCAAATTGAGAGCATGACTTTTCTTTTACTTTGTGTTTTTGTATTTCAGGGGGAAGAATATGGGTACTTGGCTGATTTGCAATAGTACTTTGATGTAGCTGGTATATATAGTGCAGGTAGGGAAAGACATAAACCAAGGCTAGTTCAAAAAGTAAGATTGTAAAGAAATCTATCAGTGTTTTTCCTTCCTGTTAATTGTTTAAGTAGATGATAGATAGATAGATAGATAGATAGATAGATAGATATTCAGGATGAAAATTTCACTTTCATCATGGGGATAGACTAGGGCTGAGAAACTATGGAAGGCTAGGGAATTAATCCCTTGAGGGGACTTTGGAAGAATGCACCCATGCCCACCAAAAAAGTTTTTTTTTTTTGCTCCAAATGACCCCACATGCTCTCTAAGGGATATGGAAGACATTTTAGCTATGTTTTTGGGCCTAAATAGGCCTGGGGGGAAGTATATGGTAAAAATGTCTCCACAAATCCTAGAGGGGGTTTGGGTACAAAACATTGAAAATTTTCACAAAAAATGGTTTGACCTCTAGGGACCCAAGGGGGTGTCCAAATGTAATAAAATTTCTTTCTCTGGATAACAGTTGAAGCATTCTTGCCAAGGAACCTTGGAAGCTATAATTCTGGAAAGTAACTGACTATGGATGTGTCAAACAGCACCACTGCAAACGGAAATTCCATGGATTCTTCCTTAGCAGAAGTCAGGACAACTTAAGTAATTCTGTTAAATCTCATTCACTAAATAATAGTGTTCAGATGAACTTCATTGACTCTCCACAATTGTGATAATTCCATTCCAACTGTGCATAATATAGGAGAGGGGAAAATACGTGGATCTAGACTAATTGGGTTGAACTTACTTCCTGTTTAAATCAGTGGTTAAAAAACAGTCATCTTAAATTCCATTGATTTCAGTGTGAAGTCAATGCAAGAGTCAAAGATTGCACTGCTTTTAGTAATTACTATGTCTTTATCCTATAGACTGCTGGAATGTGTATTTTGATTAGATACTCCAAATTCCTTCTAGAAAACTCTGATGTTGTAGTTCAGGAAAAATGGTTTAGTGCTCTGGGGAGATTTCTTAATACCTCACCAAACAACATCCCAGGATTCTTGAGGATGGTGTGGTATGAAAGTGGTATGAAGCTGCTACATCTGAGCAGCATAGAAGCACTCTTAGATGGGATGCATCCTGAAATGTTTTCCATGGCATTTCACCATTTGTTATTTGGAAATGGAAGAGTTCAGAGAAGTTCACAGTATCTCAGTGAGAACGTAAGAAACATAAACCATTCTTTCCTTGGATAAAGACTGCAAGGTGGATGGATAAAGGCAACAAGATGGACCCTGTAGTTGTAAATTATTCACACAAGGGGCTAATGCATCAAGCGTTACAGAGCTGTGCAGAAATAGTTCTTGGCTATTTGGTATGCTTGACTGCCACATAGACAAATGATTGCTTTGTGTTAGGCAGCCTTAGATAATGTACTGGTCATCAGCTAACACTTATCATAGCAGAAATGCAAGCATCCATGAAATGAAATTTCACTGTATTAATTAAATATTTGGTATGATGAGATTTATCTCCCCTTGCAAAGCTACTATATTTTCCTCCTGAAGTGTGAGGACCTGACATGCAATATTAATCTTTTGATAATACATGTATTTTCAAACAAGTCCAGTGCCTAGAATTTGACCTTCCTGTTGATATGCCCACAATACACCTATTGTAGTATAGTAACCTTCTTTAATCCTCTTAAAATGGAGAGATTTATTCAAGGCTGGCATCAGAATGGGCATCATCAGGCATTGGCAGAGGACCACATGGCAGTAAGAGGACTTCCTGGTGCCCTTCTGCCTTTTGTCATCCTCCTCCTGCCCTTACCCCTGACTGTTATTTCCCATAGGGAAGTAAAACCTTGTTATTCTTGTTCCTGAGTAAGCTGAAGTCAAACAATTCTATTATTCTTCCTTTGTCTGTCAAGAAAATTGGTTTTTCTTTTTTCTTTTTACCTCTTATTACTTGAACAGCTTGAATTCCTGGTGGGAGAAATCAGCTGAAATCTAAAGTCCGATCAAGCTCAATAGGGCTTTGTTCTGAACAGACACAGGGGATATAGAACATAGGTATTTGTAGGATTTATTGAAATCAATGTGACTTACAATGTTAA
This sequence comes from Sceloporus undulatus, assembly GCF_019175285.1. Classification (NCBI taxonomy): domain Eukaryota; kingdom Metazoa; phylum Chordata; class Lepidosauria; order Squamata; family Phrynosomatidae; genus Sceloporus; species Sceloporus undulatus. The sequence continues at coordinate 105,108,518 of NC_056523.1, forward strand.
AATGCTAAGAATAAAGGTAACACACCTCCTGCATGGTTGTCCTAGGAGAAGCTAGGACTAGTAGTGGGGGTAAAGAATTGTTTGATTCATTCTCAGCATTTCAATGTCCTAAGTGCCATCAGGCTCTATAGGACTCCCTCCTGAACATACATAGAGGGATCTGGGGAATTTATTGAACTCATTAAACCAATAAACTTGGCTTCAGAAGTAAAATATATCATGGTGAACTACTTTGCCTTTAATTTTTATGATGTTCCTAATATACAATGGAAGGAAAAGACCACAGAAACTGATATACTCTCTCTCTCTGAGCCCTAACCTCTTAATTTCCACAGCTGTCATTAATCTGCACAGCTTTTCTGACCTCTATTTTTTGCAATTTTCCATCTAGTTTTTTTAAAAAAATAAGAATCTGTTCATTCTCATAGTTTTAGCAAGAAATATGAGGAGATTGTTGGAAACAATGATTTCAGCTGCTGGCAGGAAACTGAGGAGTATTTGGCCCAGTACAGATTGGCCTCGTGGCACGTTTTGATGACATGCTAGGGTTGCCTTGGGGCGTCGCTTACAGATGCCCTGCAACCCTAGCACATCTTCCATATGTCAAAATGGTGGTGCCTTGTACAGATGGGTGCCACCATTTTGATGTGATGGACGCCTAGCATCAGCACGTCGCGGCACCATAATGATGTTGCGAGTGCGCCATTGGTGAACTGTGGCATCATTACGGCGCCACAAAAAGAACCCGCTTTTTGCAGGTTCTTTTTGCTTCACGAGGAGCAAACCAGGGGGCTTGCTCCACTGTGGCTTCCTTGCGGAGCAAACCAGGGGGCCAGCAGTCCATCCTTTTTGGGCAGTCTGTACCGGGCCTTTGTTATATCCCTACCTTCTTCTTGCCTTCCCAGAATGAGCAGTGCAAAGAATAAAGAGAAAGTAGGCTACCTTTGTCTATCTTATCTATACCTTCCTGTCTCTTTTTGGGAGCAGGTGCCAATATGTCCCATAGGGTCAACCTAGAGACAATGGGAAGAAGAGGGCCCATCTGAATGGAGAAGAAGGCTCATATGAGGATAGGGGATGCAACTTTGTCAGCTCCCCACTCCATAAACTAGGACTAGAATTGTCTTTTAGACTTTATAGGAGAGAAATATCTTATCTACGTATCTGTCTCTGAACATGCCAGAGATACATTTAACCTTTTTCACCTTGTGGGTTTGGTGCTTCCTTTCCCAAAATACAGTGGATGAAGGAGGAACAAAATGGATATATGAAGACGGCATGTTTTGTTACAACAGATGTGTTATCACTAGAAAATGCTCTTCTCAAGTGTATTATGTGACAACAATGTGGAGAGACTTCTTTGTCGTGGCACAATAGCTATGGAACACCCTCCTCATGGAGATAGTGCCAGCATTATATTCTTTTCAACTCTTAAGTCAAAACATGTACACACAGGCATTTTACGATGATTTGTAAAGCTGGTTAAATGTGTCATCTGTTTTACGTCTGCTCTATCTTTATCTTTTAGCAAATGCTGTTGGATTGTTTTTATTGTTTGCTATATTTGGACTTTTTACTCTACTTTGAAAATCTCCCTGGTATCATAAGGTAAAGGACAACATAAAATTAACTAAATATCACCACCATCTCAATATAAGAAAAGTTTCACTTTCTATACAGTTGACCTTTGAGCTCTGCTGGAATTTGTTTCCAGGACTCTCTCGTGGATACCATAATCTGTGGATCCTTGTCCCATTGGGACTTGACTACTAGAATGGGGATATAAAATGACAAAATAGTTTGCTTTTTTCACGCTATGGATGGTTGACTCTGTGGGTGCAGAATCCATGGATATGGAGGTCTGACTGTTCAGGATGAAACCTTAAATTCTTACAGAAGTAAACTCCTCCAAAGACAGTGGCCAAAATCCAGTTTTTGGTCCACCAGAGTAGATCCCCTGGATTAATGGGAACTTGGTAGGCCAACATTTATGCAAGTTCTGTGGATTTAATGGGTCTATGCACTTGGTTTAGGCCAGTGAGAGTTAATTGCAAGTAAAAATGCATAGAATTGCATTGCAAGACATGGTGAGTGGCTATATAATCAGGTAATATTAGAGATGGCATCTTCCAAGGTGTTGCCTGTACTAAGTTGCCATGTAGATTTAAAAATCCCCATCTGTGAATCAGCGGAATAAAAAACTAAATGTGGTGGATTGATCAGGGGAAAAATTATAGGGTTACTCCTGAGTAGTCCTCCCAAGGCAGGACTTGCCTTACCTCTGTGTGATTAGAGGTTGTTGCTATGTACCTTCAAAGTTGTTTCCAACATATGGTGACCCTAAGGCAAACCTGTCACAGGGTTTCATGGCAAGTTTCATCAGAGGGGGTTTGCATTGCTGTCCTGAGGCTGAGAGAGTGTGACTCACCCAAGGTCACTTGGGTTTCATGGCTGAGCAGAGCCTGTTCTTCAGACTCATAGTCCAGTGCTCAAGCCCACTAAACCACACTGCTTCTGTGATTAGAGGTACACTTACACAGTTTCTGATCTTAGTCCCGATATATACCTTAAACACTTTGTCTCTATACCACCTTAAAATTATAGCTCAGCAACATAAATCCTGACAATTATACTTCAGCAAAGTGCTGACTTCCACACTGCTACTTCCAAATTCAGTTTCTTACAGGAGCAGAAATGAATCTACCCAATTTACCATCAAACACAGTAGGTGTCACTTGATTCTCTAATCTGGCCTCTGCCACTGAATAACTGATGTTTCTCATAGTGTAATTTCAACAAAGTTCCCTCATCAGTTTAAGGTTGAGAATAACAGAGTTTCACTTGACTGTTGTTATAGTTCATTAGCTTCTCTGTCCATAGAAGTGCTTTGAACATGGAAAGAGTCTTACATTCTGAGCTGTAATTGACCTTCATCCATCTCAACCAAGGATATTTGCTTTTGTGCTGTTTTGAAATATTACTGGGGATCCATCTATGAATGGTCACAGATTAATTTGAAATCCTGTCCTGTGCTTTCCTCCAATTTCCCACTAGAGCCTGTGACAGCTGTTATGCTCCTAATGACAGCCAGCCATTATTTCCTCTAGGAATATTGGCTGTGATCACATTTTCCGACAGAAATGTTATCATTGTGACATTGTGTTATCACATGATAATGGCCTGTTTAACTGTTGTCACCTCTGAAGTTAACATTCTAGAAGATTGCCTGTGATCAGAGAGATCATCTTGGGATGTTACAAGGGGAATTCCTTTAGATGTAACCCCACTAGAATTTAGAATCTGGATTGAAAATGAAAAAATAATGAATGAATGGTATAGATAGTCTGGTATCTGGAATCCAGGGAACGCTTTCTCTGGTGAACCAAGTGTGAAAACAGTTTTCAGTTATCCTCCCCATAGCTCCAGCAATTTTACTCATACTATTCTGAAGAGTTTCTTGTTTGTTCAAAACAACTTTTAAGGGGGCTATAGTGGAAGGCAGGGATTAGTCAAAATTGCCTTCCCTTTGGGATGGTGGGATTTCCCAAAAGAAAAATTGGGCTAATGGGAACTCTAGATTCAAGACCATATTGTATTTGTCAATAGTAGCATTATAAAACATGTCGGCATTTGCAAAGCTGCTGCAGATCAATGTGGGAAAGTGGAGGGAGTGGAAGGGAATCCGGTGCACACCCTCCTGAATTTCCTCCAGGAACAGAGATTTGGAATGCTGGAATAAACCTAATTTATATTCTGTCATGAGTTTCATAAGGACCATGAGCTAAGTGATCCTGTCAAAGACAGGCGTGTCATGAAAATAAAATCTTCATCTGGGAAACAACTTTGTCAGGACCAATCAAAATTCCTGAGAAGCATGCAGGCTTTTGTATTTCCATTCCAAAACTCATCATTAGGCTAGGTGGCTCAAACAAATGAGGAGTGGGAGAGAAGAAAACTCTGATAATTCAGTCAGCTGTTGTGGCCATGAAAACAGTAGTTAGTCTCAGGGCTTCACTGACGATAATACTCCAGGCTGCTCCTGGTGTATTCTGGCACCAGATCTGCCCTGGATCCCCCCCCCAATTTCCTCCACACTCCCTTATGATGCTGGGTGGTTGTCTACACACACATCCTGCTGTGTTGCCTGGTGCTGTCCCAGCACAAGTCACTGTCTTAAATGAGACATCCAATGTCAATCACATGACTGGGTGCCTTGTTGTGGCATCAGAAGGTGTGACTCATAATGCGGACTCACGTTATAAAGATAGTCTGCACTCAAATCAAGTATTTGGCCCTGCGTTCTGTAGACAAGTTGCAGTGAGCTGTGGCATCACTAGGGTTGGCATCACCTGGTATGGAAACCCATCATGTCACCCCCGAAACTGATATCTTCCCATACCAAACCATACAGAATCCTTAGTCATTTTTTTACTAATGTTACTCATAAATCATGATTCCCATAAATCACTGAATATAATGGTAATAGCTATGACATAAAACAATGAGCAAAATTAAAATTATACCTTTAAATTACAATATCATATACAAATCCTAAATGTATTTACATGTACATAGTTCTATGTGGATGAAATGAAAATGTGGTAAAATATGAGCATTTATTTAAAAAACTATTTTATTTATTTATTTATTTATTGAAAAAGTAATTTTTGAAAGTTGAAATTTTATTTTTTATTTTTAATCTGGGACCTCTCCTTTCTCCTCCTACTGAACCTCATCCCATTCATCCTATTTCTTCACTGTCTGCCCATAGCAGATGTTTGGGGAGCAGTGGGATCACCCCACCGTATGGTGTCACCTGGTGCAATCTGACGTCCGTGCACCCCCCACACATGCCTAGTGATGTCACTGGTGATGAGGCTGGGGTAAAACCTGTTTAATTGGCCTGTGCAGACATGCTCTCATTCTCAAGATAGAGACTGAAATGGACCTTTGCTCTGCTAGGAGTTAACACTGGATCAAAGAAACTTCGTTTCAGAAAAAAAGAAAGCCCACATTCAGTTGAAATAGCCATCTCTTTTGCCTTGGATGAAACACATCGGTTCATAAGTCAGCATATGCTAGAAATGCAGAAAAACAAGGGAGACATCAAAAGGCTAAGATACCTCTGTTGTGTTTGGGTTGACTTCATTAAAGATATTTCTAACTGTATTTTTATGGACTATTCTCTCTCTGTGTGTGCTTACCTACTTAGTAAAATTCCATGTTTAAGAATTAAAGGCAGAAACTAGCATTAGAAGACTTTCTGCCACCTAACAGCTGGGATGGGAAGGATATTCTCAAACCTTCTCATCCTTAGAAAGAAAGAGTTGAGACAGCACATGTCAACTGCTGGAAGATTTTCCACTCTGAATGACAGTAAAAGCTGTTTGTTTTGTTTTGCTTTACTTTGATCAGCAGCACTAAAGCACCAACAGAAAAACAAAAAAGGAGGTCTTAGAAAAAAGTTATACAAAAATATTGTATTTTGCACAAAACAATTGAGGAGGAGTTGTGCATAAAAAGCTCTCATAAATGTGTGTCATAAAAATGTCCACAAATGTGAAAGATCATTAAAAATGGCCCCAAATTCTTGTGATCTTGCTCAATAGGGAAACAATGGTTGAAATGTTTCATTGTCACGTGTAAGGACAATGAAGGAAACATTTAAATCCCTGCCCAAGTGAGACTTACAGGGAGACTTACCTCTAAACATACAGGTTGAGCATACATAATCTGGAAATCCAAAAACTAAAACCCTACAAAATCTGAAACTTTTTACTGCCAGCCACCTGCTTCCACATTCAAGGCACTGGCTATGGAGCTCTTGCTTGTTTGCCTCTCAGATCCTCAGTCTCTTCCTCTCGTCTCGTGTGTCATGCACAACACAAGTAGTGAATGAATGAGGCATGAGGCTGGAGAGAGATGAATAAGCAGGAGCACTGCAGCCTCCACCTTGAATGCAAAAGAAGGAGGCTGGTACCAAAAGATAGGAGGCTGGAGAGAGAGACAGAAGATTTGTGAAATGGTGGGAATCCAAGTGTAGTGCTTGGTGTGCATCCATGCCTCCCACTATTTCACAAATCCTCATTCTCTCTCCAGTTTTGTGTCTCTCTCCAGTCTTGCAAATATAGGTATGTACTATGCTATCAATCTGAGGCTGTCATACTTCGGTCACATCATGAGAAGTCATAACTCATTAGAAAAGATGATAATGCTAGGAATAATAGAAGGTAGTAGAAAGAGAAGAAGACCAAATGCCAATGACTAGCCTTGATCAGGGAGGTCATGAGCACAAATCTATAGGACCTAAGCAGAGCAGTGGAGAACAGGTTTTTTTTATTTTGGAGATCTATCATCCACAGGGTCACCATGAGTCGGGCTCAACTTGAGGGCCATTAACAACAACAACAACAACAACCATGCTACTTGTGTATTCTACTCTCTGAAAAAAAATCCCCAACTCCAAAATGCTTGTCATCCCAAGCATTCTGGATAAGGGATACTCAACCTGTTATAATTAATAACCAGAATTCAGTTTCAATTGTAGTTTTATTGACCTACAATTTGATCTGCAGCTTTTCACACACACACACACACACACACACACACACACACATATATAACCACTGCTAACATTGTTACTTGCATACCTAACAAAGGGCCGGTACACACCGCCTCTCTTTGCTGTGCAGCATTGCCACAACAACCAAATCATGGGGTAACGCTGCGCAGCAAAGAAGAAGCTACCTAGAGTGGCTTCTTTTTTGCAGCATTGTAAGGGCGGTGATGCAGCCCTATGATGCTGTTTCCTCTAAAAGACGTGTCCCACACGTCACCTACACCCCCCCCCCGTGTGGGCAGTGCCGCTCAGTAATGGTGCCGCCCACATGTCATAGGGCTCAGGAGCGTGCAGTTGGTGCACGCTCCCGAGCCCTACTATTGCCACCAGGACACCGCTTCCTGGTAGTGTGTACTGGGCCATAGACTTCTGAGGCCTTTTGCTCTAATATATAGTATAGCCTAAAATTATCTGGAATTAATGAAAACTATTACAATCTTTATAAATACTTAAGATAAAACAATTTGTTTGAATTGTGACTTTGGAAGTTATTCTTGTAATTTCTGTCTCAAATGTTAATAGCAGAGATACCTAAGGTGCTTCCATGTTTCGTGGTGCCTAGCAACATACCAGGCAACCATCTCCAGGGAAGTAGGAAAGTCATCTGAGGACTATCCTAATTGGTATAGTCCTAATTGGGTCTGGAAACCATGTCCTATGAGGAACGACTTAGGGAGCTGGGGATGTTTAGCCTGGAGAAGAGAAGGTTAACAGGTGATATTATAGCCCTGTTTAAATACTTGAAGGGATGTCACAATGAGGAGGGAACAAGCTTGTTTTCAGCTGCTCCAGAGAACAGGACCCAGAACAATGGATGCAAGCTACAGGAAAAGAGATTCCACCTCAACATTAGGAGGAACTTCCTGACAGTAAGGGCTGTTCGACAGTGGAACACACTCCCTCAGAGTGAAGTGGAGTCTCCCTCCTTGGAAACCATGTGCTGACATTATTGCTGATTATTGCTTAGCCAACACTGATGTAACTAGATGCTGATATTTATTTATTTATTTAGGTATTTATATCCCGCCCTTCAGCCCTAATGGCTCTCAGGGCGGCTTACGATTATTATTTTTAATCAGACAGTTCCCTGCCCTCAGGCTTACAATCTAAAATATCCTAAAATGAACCATGATATGCTGCCTCTATGCTGAAAACTATTTGAAAACTCTAAAATAAAATACTTAGATAAATGGGAGCATCCAATAAAATGGGAATGAAAATCTTGGAAGTGCTAGGACTAGTGGAAGCTATATTTTTATGTTTTATGGTATGTTGCTGATAAAATTTAATAAGATAGATAACTGGAGATAGGCTGGCATACCTGTTTTTTTGGTCACCCTGCTTTAGCCAAGCTGGTTTGCTTATGTGTCCTCCACAGCCATTCTTTCTAGGACTTTTTTACATTCTGACTGGCACAAAATATGATTTCATAAAATGGAAAATAAAGTGTCATGAAGCTGCCAAAATTCAGAAATACTAGATTTGAAATATGATTTCCCTAGCTCCTCATGCCCGGATGTATTCTAAGGAGAGCTTTCTTGCGCTACCATTCTAACTGTTTTCAGAATGAAAAACGATGCTGAGTTGATGTGCTCATTTTGTGCCTCCACAGACTGCATTTATTAGACTAGGCACTCAAACCCAGGAGCAGCTGTTGCCCAGTGCTCAAAGCTGATTACTTTAACCCCTTACTCTCAATGAAGCTGCCTTTGATTGCATCAATTGACTAGAACATTTTAAAATGAAAATGTAATTTACAGAACAGTCTTTTGGCTCCTGAAAAGTACATTGTCTCAGAGATTTCCAAGTTAAGGAAAGTCAGATATAGCCCAAGGATATGCGGGATGTACTGTATCTGTGCCCTTTGAAACAATTTGCAACTCTAGTTAAGCACATTTAAACAGAGAGAGATAAACAACCCTTCTTACTGGGATCTAGATCTACTGTACTTATATCTGGGAAGGACACATTTTCAGGGTGGAACTTATACCACAATGACAGCTATCAGATATTGACAGCACTTCCTGTTTGACAGCTGCTACCATCTGTTTTTCAGCTGCCATGCATTACAACCACTGTCTCTCCCTATCTCAGGACTACAATTCCCAAATGGCTTTGTAAGAACACATATGTGTCTCAGATAGGAACTGCACATGTCTCAAAATTATGAACCAATTTAGAACTCTCAGCATAAAACAATTCCACATTGTACCAAAGGGAGTTCTCAGTTCACATCTGTGTTTATTTTCTGTCTGATTTTTTGATAATTTGTTGCTGCAGCTGCGGGTTAGCAGAGGTACTACATTTCTCCTGCTCTGAACAGTAAGAGGTGGGTTTTGTAACATTTTATATAATACCCTGGTTAGCAGGTGACTTGCACCACTAATAGCTTCAAAATGGAGTTGAAGACCATCCTGTTCAGAGAAGCGTTCCCAGGCATTGCTTGATTATCATTTGCTATTTGCTATTCTTTTGTTGCCTGTTTTATCGTACCATTTCCTGTATTCCTATGTATTTTATATGTATTGTCCTATTATTTCTTAGATTGTATGCCATAGGCAGGTTTACTCTTAT
>NC_056523.1:105117720-105136288 GCF_019175285.1 Sceloporus undulatus
ATATTTATTGTTTTATGTACAGCACTGTGCAAATCTACAGCGCTATATAAATAATAATAATAATTATTATTATTATTATTATTATTATTATTATTATTATTATTATTATTATTATTTCCAAAGTTGCACTGGCAGAATGTTAGATTTAGCCTGAAGATGCTTATCAGCATGGTTATGGCAACATCATTGCATAAATAATATTGTATTGAGCATACACAGGAATGCCCAAAGCTAGCTTGAGGTTCTTTCCATTAACCTAGTCAGTCAAGAGGACAATAATGATGAATCAGACTGGACTGGAGATTCTCATACCAAGGGAATAGGTCAATTAAAGATATGTCAACCATATCAAGTGAATCTGATCTGGTACCAATATTGCTTTCTTTGGGGCATTAAGAATTTTAAGATCTTTCTGCTTGCTCTGTCCTCACTATGCTTGCTTTTATTATGTGATTTGTTTTGATATTTTGATTTTATAAAAAATTATGAAACCAAACTTAATAGAGGATACCATGAAGAGTGAGTGATGACACAACTTCACATTGGGCATCCCTAAGTCAATGTATTTAAAGAGGTTTACTACAGGTTCTTTCATGCAACAAGATCAAAAAATGGCAACAAGAACAATCACCTTATTATCGCAATAAAATAATTTGCTTTGATGGTGGATTTAAGGCTGCTGCCACACTGCAGAATGAATGCAGGTTGACTCTGCTTTAACTGTCATGGTTCCACCCTATAGAATCCTGGAATTTATTGTTTGTTGTGGCACCGGAGCTCTCTGACAGAGAAAGCTAAACATCTTAGCAAACTACAAATCTCAGGATTCCATAGCATTGAGCCATGGCAGTAAAGTGGTGTCAAGCTGCATTAATTCTGCAGTGTAGATGCAGCCCTGGTTTATCTTGGCAAGAATTTCAGAATGAATTTAAAGGAATTGTAAAGACTCTAGCTTCCCTTTTCAAAAATGGAACAGAAATGCTCTGATTATGAGCAGAAGTTTTCATACCTTTGTTATAAAGGTATGTTAAAAAAAAAGTTAATTAACAGTGCAACCTTATATATGTTAATCAGAAGGACGTTCCATTAAGTTCAGTGGGGTTGCTACTAAGTAAGAAAGATTACATCCTTAAAGTAGTATTTTTAGAGTATACTTCTTGAACAGCCAAGTGTAGTTTTTTGTCCCTATGAAGATTACAAATACAAATGTGTATTTGAATTGATACAAGCATAGCTTCCAAGTCAAGGGAAGTAGACGTCCCACTATACTCCTATAGGGTGATTAAAAAAGAATGGTGCAAAAACCAAACAAGAACAGCTTTACTTTTGCACCTTTCTTTTTTTAATCAGCCAATTTCAGGCCTCAACTGGAGTACTGTGTTCAGTTTTGGGCACTTCATTTTGAGAAGGCTATAACATAGTTAGAGTTGGTTCAGAGAAGGGCAATGGGGATGATAAGAGGAACAGAACATATGAAGAAAGGCTGAAGGAGCTGGGCATATTCAACTTGGTGAAGAGAAGATTGAGGGGGTGACATGATGGTGCTCTTTAAATACCTCAAGATCTGTCACAGTGAAGAGGGGGAAGACCTGTTTTCTGCTGCATCAGAGATTAGGACCAGGTCTAATGGTATTAAGTTATAGGAGAATAGATTTCAAATGATCTTTAGAAAGAACTATTTGACACTAAGAGCAGTTTGGCAATAGAATCAATTGCTTAAAGAGTTGGTTGGGGTCTCCTTCTCTGGATGACTCCAGAAAGAGATTGGACAGCTATCTGCTCAGGATGCTTTTGCTGGAGATCCTGCAGTGAGCTCCTTCCAATTCTTTGATTCTATGCTTCTATGAAATGGGTGCATAAATTAATACACAGAACAACTTCCTTTTTGCATTCTATGTAATATGGCAGGGTGCAGATAATGTATCCAACTGGTAATATATGGCCCCAAACCCTACTTTTAGAGCCACTGAATCCACCATTTGTTTTTGTTTTTTTTAAGGCGCATGATTTTCACGGTGTGTGTGTGTGTGTGCGTGTGTGTGTGTGGATATTTTCCTGATGGCTTTTTCCTCCTGTTATCCCATCCCCAAAAACATCTTTTTTTGGGGGGGGTCATTTTTTTCTAATTATTTTTTTGAATTTTTATAATAAAATACATAAAGTCTGTAGAACAACGACAGCAATGACAACAACAACTAACTACAAGGGCCAAGGGTATGTATCTGATGAATAGTTATTCTGCAGCAGAATAAAAAATAAATAGTCCTCAGCAAGAGCCAGAGAGACTTGTTTGTCAAGGTGTAGTCAGTGTGTCCATCCAAAGGTCCATCTGTGAAGCAAGAGGTTGGATGCAGTGGAAGTGATGATTAACATAGCCAGTAAAGATCATCCAGTCTTCTTGTAATGTGTCAGTCCCTTTGTGACCAATGCAAAAATCTCATCGTAGCAGACAGTTTCTCCATCAACCACATACCCCAAATTCTAGACCACCAGTTCTCAATGGAGAGGTCCCTTGACTTCCAACATTTGGCTACTTCTAATCTGGCAGCAGTAATAAGAAAAAACATATCAGTTTCCTATGTTTCAAGTTAGAATTATTTATTTATTTTATGGTATTTTTTAACAAATGTAAAAAGCAAAAGCAAAATTAGACAGAAATTTATGGTTTGATCAGTGATACATGAAATTTGATAGAGAACTGCATCCTAGAATTTTGTCAGTTTAGGTCATTCAATCCATGTATGCACATAAGAGCCTCTAGATTTAAAACTGCTCCAGCAATCCAGAGAGAGTTTTTTAACCATTTTAGACAGTGTTATAGGTGTGAGATACCACCAATTGATAGTTTTCAAAGTATTCCCTCTCACAGATGTTGAATGGGATTTGTAAGGGGATGAAGACCAAATATGAGCCCATGCAATGTCTGAAATCATGGTTTTCAATTCTCCTTGCCACAGTGAGTGCATTTATTGGCCTTTCCCATATGTGAATTTCAGGAGAAGTTTGTAGTTAACTGCCACCATCCCTTTTTTATGAGATGTGGAGTTCAAACAAAAGTTGGTTGTTTTTTTTTAAAGAGTGTGGATGTGGAGAGTCTCCAGCTGAGGCTACGTGTGATGCCAAGGAAGCAATTTGGTGTGCGTGAAGCCAGGTAAAGTTAGTTTGTTGTAAGGAAGTTTTTATGGTGGTGGTGGGCTTTGATAATTCACCAGAGAACAGGTCTAAGGTGTGGTAGAGTCCACATCTTCTCAATAACCTTATTAGTGAGTATTGATCATCTAAGTGAGAAAGAGGATACAAAAAAGGGGGGAGGGTTAATGGGAGTAGGATCTGGAGCTAGTATGTGTTTCCATTTATGCCAGATGAGTAGGGAGCTAGATAAAAATGGATTAGATAACCTACCAAGTTTCTGTTTTGAAGTTCTGGTGTAAGGGCAAGTAAATTCAGTAGACTTCATATTATAAACTTCTAGATGTATCCATCTGGTAGCACTGTTCTCCTTAATTAAATGAATAGTTTGGCTGAGTTGGAAAGCCTGGAAATATAGTGCAATATCTGGGACTGGCAGACCACTGTTCTAGGAAGTGATGTGTCTAGTGGATTTGGGAAATCTAGGTCTCTTTTTATTGAAAATAAATTGATCAATTAATTTTTGCGATTTCTTAAATCTAGATTGGGGAGGAGTCAATAGCATTGTTTGAAACAGGAAAAAGAGTCGAGGGATGAACATCTTGACTAATGCAATTCTGCCAAGGATGGAAAGATTTAAAGCTGCCTATTCTTTAGATTTATGTAGCATCCATGTGTCTACTTGCTTATACCTTCGGTGTATGAGCTGCTGGGTGTCTTTCATGGTGATTATTCTCAAATAGGAAAATCCTGAGGGACGAAGTTGCAATTCCATCAGGTCCTGTCAGGATTTTTGCTGTTGGTCTAAAGTGTTTAAAGCTATTAATGTGGATTTGTTAAAGTTAATGTTTAGGCATGAATAACTACCAAAGGACCCAATTGTCCTTTTTAGAGGCAGAAATAATAACTCTGGGCATGATAAAAAAAAATCAACACATCATCAGCATAAAGCACAACATGGTGTTGGTTGTTGATGCAAAGGCCAGTGATAGCATTATGCCAAATCATGTTAGCCAAGGGCTCTATTGTCAGTTCAAATAGGAGGGGTGACAGTGGGCATCCTTGTCTGGTGCCTCTGGAAAGTGCAAAAGGTGTTGAGTTGAGGCCATTGACCAACACTGTCGCCTCTGATTTCTACTGGAAAAGGTGAAGTGCTCCTATGAAGCCATCTGCAAAATCCATTCCTTGAAGGACCCCCAAAAGAAGTGGCCATTCCAACCTGTCAAAGGCTTTCAAAGTATTAAGTGAAAGTAAGGCTAGAGGAATCTTTGACTGGTTGGAATGGTGAATGATACTGAGTACCCTGCAGACTAGGTCTGCTAGGCGTCTGCCTGGCATGAAGCTCACCTAGTCAGGATCAGTGTATTCTAAAATAAACTCATTTATTCTGAAGGCTATAATAGAGGTAAACATTTTTGCATCTTGATTAAGGAGTGCAATAGGATGGAAAGATATCGTTTCTGGGTATTCCTCTTTGTTTTTTTGTTTGTTTGTTTGTTTGTTTGTTTTTTGTATTGGAATTATTGGGTTCTATGCCAACTTGTTGGCACAGGAGCATTATTAAAAATGGAGTTTTAAAAGGCAATAAGATGGGATGAAATTTGCTCAAATAACAATTTGTAAAATTCACCCAAGAAGCCATTTGGGCCTGGACTCCTATTCTGTTTCAGCTTAGATGTCTTTTTGAGTTTATCTGGGTGAATAGCTTTGTTTAACACAAAGGAGTCATTTTTCAAATGAAAATAGTGTCCTGAATGACATGATGACATTTATGGTGCTCTGGGAAATGCTGGTGGAACCTAACTGGACATATAAGAAGAAATTTAAAGTTGAGGCTCCAGCAAAGGAATGTTGGAGAGGATCTGAAACCGAAGTGTTTAGGGTACAGGCTGACATTCTGAAGGACCCCTGCTCATTAAGGCACCTGGTGGTGCTCTGAAACCATAATTAATCATGATAAGAGAGCAGCATCCCTGGTACAAAAGGGAGGCCCAGGGTAACACATAGCTGATAAGGAGAGAATGGAACGTGATGAAATGTACCTTAAGTATATTTTAATGCAGGGGTAGGCAACCTGCGGCCCGCGGGCCGGATGTGGCCCGGCAAGGCCTTGGGACTGGCCCCAGCCTGGTCCTGCCGCCGATTGCTGCCGGGGCCTTTGGCCTCTCGCGCGCAGGGGCAAGGGGGGCAATTGTCTATAGATGCCTCAGAAACATGCATTTATATTAACATTTTTTAAAAAAATCAGCAATTTTTTTTTGCGTGTCCCCCACTTTTTTAAAAAAAGTGTCCACCATTTGAAAATGTTGTCCTTCATTTGTCCCGGTTTATTTATTTATTTACATTTTTAAAAAATTATTTAATTATTTGTTTTTTGGCTTTGGCCCCCCAGTTGTCTGAGGGACAGCAACCCGGTCCCTGGCTCAAAAAGGTTGCCTACCCCTGTTTTAATGTATTCATGTATCTGTGTCCTGATTTTAAGAAATCCTATATGTTTAAATTCAACTATACCCAATGAAATGTAACAGAGGGGCTTCTTTGTACCTCTATAAAAGACACCATTTACCTTTTTTTCTGGACCCCAGAATCTCTTGGAATGTGAATTTCTTCTCAGGCTGCTGGCTTTCTAAATAAACAACTGTATTTTCATCTGATTGAGATCCCCTCCTGTTCTGTTCTGTTTCCGAACTTGCTGTGAGTTGGTGAGAGTTCTCAGCATTGGCTAAAATCTACAACAATGGAAAGTGGAGTTTACTGAATAAGTATGCATCAGATTGCAATGTGTTATTTGCTAGAACTACTAGCAGTAGCAACACTAAAAACTGATCAATCAAAATGATATTTTTGCTACCCTGTCCCATTTTTTTCATTTGCAGTGTCTGGCATTTGTGAGTTATGCTTTCTCTCCTTGAACTTGTTGATGCAGTGTCATGATTTTGATTGGATGCAGGTTCATCCATGAACTGACAGGGGACTCTAAGTAGGTGCTGGAACAGCAGCTGAGTTAAGTCATCTGTTTTCTTAAGGGACTATAAACACTGTTTATTATGATATATATCTAAAGCTGTACAATTCCTGTGTGTATATGTGTGTGTGCTCACAGAAGCAGGCATGCACACACATGCTATAAAAATTGTAATAGGTATTAGTTATCCTTACCATCCCTTTCTTTAGTTCTAGATTAATAGGAGGCAGGCTCATCTGAATTTCAAAGAGCTGGGGGCTATGATGACATCTCTGGTTCCTTTCCTCAGTGTAGTTGCAAAGCCAAGGTTCATTGCTATACTTTGCATTGGGGAGTTAGACAGAGCACTCCAACTGGGAGAGAAGTTTTCTATGTAATTTTTTTTGTGCGTTTTTCAAACTATGAGATAAGAATAAACTCTAGAAGAGTTTATTCCTGACATTTCACCAGCAGTTGTAAATGGACACCCTGTAGGCCTCGCCATTCAACAACAGAACAATACATAGATTAACATGCAAATCACCTCCTCTCAACCAACAGTATATATACCCCACTCTCTTCCATGCCAGCATTCTCTGCAGATGCCAGCCACAGCAGCTGGCAAAACATCTGGAAACTACTAAAAGGAACACATGGAATACGAGTTGTCATTTCTTGTTGTCTTGCTACTCAAAAGAATATGGTAGCATCAGGCCTCTGCTGGAGAAGAAAAATAGAACCAGACATGTGATTAATGAGAAACCTGGTGTGCATTTTCAGAAACTAACACCAGATTAAATTACTATCTTCTGCTAAAAACCAGAAACAGAGATGCAGTCACCTGAATATGCAGAATGTTAGCAAGGCACAGGTCTTGCACAGCTGCAGAGAAACCAATTTCCCTAAAAGGCATCTGACCAAATTTACTGGAGCCTTTTTAATAATATGCAATATTTGAATCAATATATATTGGGAGTGAAACCAGAGTGATGCTTAGAAATATGAACATAAATCATTATTCGATTTTCAGTTATTGTTATTATTTAAATGAAGGGCTCTTCTCATTAATCATAATTTTTAAACCACACAGATTTAATCTCTGCATTAGAAACTGATCCACGATGTTAAGCCGGGTTGGTATGGGAATTCTTTAGGGAGCAATGGATTGGTGAGCACTGGTGGCACCTAGTGGTTCAAGAGCCAATGTTCATTTGAAAATAAGCTAAGCCTGTAGCAGGGAGAAGCAGTAGGAAATGATGGATAAGGGGATAGGGGAGTAAGCATAACATATGAAGTGCTGTATAGACATGTGCATGAGCAAAAGATGTATTTTGACCAAAACAGTTCTTCACTGGCTAGCTGAATCAGGATGCTAATGTGAAGATCTGGAAAACAGCCTGATTCTGCTTGTATGGATGTGGATGCTTTCTAATTCATCACTTAATCCAAATCTCAATGCTTCCAATTGACCAAGAGCTGTTATTTCTTTTCTCTTTGTCAGAATTGGATGAAATTTTCAGGAATGCTAGCCCCTTATGAGTGGATTACTTGAACTGGGTTTCAGAAAAAATAATAGCAAGGGAGGGGAATTGTAAAATTTAGTAACTTTTTTCCTTGTTTAAATAATGTTTTTGTTGTTGTATGCCATCAAGTCATTTCTGATTTACAATAACCCTAGAAAGAATCTATTACAGGATTTTTCTTTCTTTGATTAGAGGGAATTTGTCTTTGCCATTTTCTAAGGCTGAGAGAGTAGCTGAAGGGCCGCCAACAGGTTTCCATGACTTAACAGGGATTTGAACCCTAGTGCTCCAGACTTCTGAGAGTACTGCTAGTCCAATATTGAAACAACTACACCACATGGATCATTTAAATAGCAATGCGCTGTCAATAATCATTTTTAAAACATCTTGATAGAATGGGATGAACTTTGCAGAGATATTTGACCCTTCTAAAGAGATCAAGTCTGCTGAGTTTCAGATTAATTTCTCATGCAGTTCATGCAGAGCCCTTTGTGCAGTTTTTCCAGTCAGAACATTTCCGAGAGAGAGAGAGAGAGAGAGGGAGAGGGGGGGGGGGGGGGTCCTCATTTCTCATTTCTTATTTGTCTCCTTTCTGTTTCCTCTGCTGTTTCTTTATGCAGAGAGCTTGAGGATAAGCCTACCTGGTTTTGTAAGTAGTAGTGTCTGGGTCTGTGTATCTTTTAAACTTATTAATGAGGTTTAGATTTGGTTCTCTTTGCAAAAATCCCACTTTGATTTGGACATCACCCGAAACTCACTGAATCAGACTAATTTGGTTCGGGATTGAAGATTTAGATTAATCTGAAGCACACTCCTAATGCATGTGTGACACTTGATTTTTCCCTACTTGATTATTTCACAGTTGATGACATATAGATGAAGGTGTGAATTGAATATTGTGAGAAATATTTTAATTAAGATTTGAAGTCATCAGAATGTTACCTCTGTGATCTTTGATCTGTGATGGCTCATTCACACATGCAGATCAAATGATGAAAAAGCATGTGTGAACAAGAATTCACAAGGCCTTGTCACTCAACTCCGTGACTCATTCAGTCCTTATAATATATTTTTAATTTCCAAAGCTTACAGTGTTCATCTTAGTTGCCTTTGGAAAAGAATAACTCTAAACAAGGAAATGAAAATTGTTCAATTTCACTTTTGGGGGGGGGGGGTTGTGCTTACTTTCAGTGCTGAAATTTTTATAGAACCTTTAATGCATTTTTCTGATCTGCACATTTTTTGCATAATTCACAATATTTCCACTTTTCCCCCATTGACTAAAGCATAGTTCTGCCAAACCTTTATGCATGTTAGCTATTTACATTTCAAAGTCTGAAAAATGTTATTTTCATTGAAACTGTTGAGTCCAATAACAATTTTTTCAATCCTGAATTCAAGATTGGCAATTCATGTTTACCACCAGTCTGTTGTTTACATATAGACTCAAGGATATTGATTTGTTCATGGGCAGTCAATGAATGGATGTCATAGGAATTCAGCTCATCTGCAAGCCAATTCTCACAACTAGACTAGAAGTGAATAGAACTTATGTTATGTAAGATAGGTGCATACCTTTCAATTCTCCAGATTTCGCAGGGATAGTGCTGATTAAACCTCCCTTGTCCCACTTTTTCTGCTGCTTTTAAAATGTCCCAGTTTTTCTGTTCTCCTACCACTTTCCCCCTCAGACCTTGTCTTACATCAATTACTGCAAAGTGAGTTCAGAGTGCAAAAGTAAATTGCACTCAGTCAAGTCAGCAGTCAGGAGAGGAAAGCAGGAGGCAGAGTTTTGCCTTTCCCTGTAGTGCCAGGTGAAGGCAAACTGCTGTAGCTTCTCTTAGCTGGGGGTTTATTCCTCATTAATAGGTTTTCCCATTTTGACCACTCTGATATTGTTTTGTCACACATGTCTGCATTTTCATCAGGGAAAGGTTGGAAGGAGTGTAATCGGTGTCTTCAGAAGTGATGGAACAAGCAGAATCCAAATAGGACACATCCCGCAGCTCAGATAGAGTCTGTGGTATCAGTACACAGTTCTTTTTCATATAACTTTAGCACTAAATGGAAAAATATGATTTAGTTCCAATCAATGATCAGAAATTAAGGGGGTTGTATCTGGAGTATAACAAACAGCTGATTCCTGGACTAGGCTGTTTTCAACAAATTCCAGGAGGATGTTTTTAACAACCAGGTGGAGATTAAACCAGATGAACCTAGGGCATCCTTTCCAACCCTATGTTAATCCAGTACTTTAATATATACTTTCTACTCAGTCCATACTTCAGTACTGCTCAGCTCCTTTCCAAGAGTTCTGCACTGTGAATGTGTAAGTAAGACAAGATGGTGAAACAATTTCATGGCCGCTTTACTATGTGCCACAGATGCCTCAGTTTACCACAGAATTTGTTTTAGGTTCTAGACAGTTACACTATCCATAGAATATGAGATGTTTTTTCCCCCCATGGGACATTTCTAGTAGGACATGAACAGTTTAATGTGCTTCTTCTTCATCATACAAGTTATGGGGTAGCCATTTTCTTGGGCATTAGAGTGAAGACATTCTGGAGCAATAAAGTGAAGGAGATAAAGATGGAAAATGAGAAATTAGTCATTATGATCTTACCTACGTAATGGCCCTTTGTACCTGCCATAAACTCCTGCATATAACGTTCACTTGCCAATATGAGACATAATTGCCTCTTAATTTTGTGAAACTGAATGCAATTATGAGGCAATCCATAATGTTCCAAATACTGGTTTCTAAGGTGACCTCATCCCTTAGAAATTGTGCCTGCTTTTATCACCTCTTTATGTCCATATTCAGCTGACAAAACTCAGGCTTTGAGCCTAGATAATTCTTGGGTCTTGAGCCAAAGCTTTTAAGAGTTTTATGCCACTCTAGATGTGGGTAAATTCTGTTGAAGACCACCCTCCTCCTTTCTTATACAGGCTGAACTCATAAAAACCCCACAGTACAGCTTGGCACTTCCGTCTGCTACATTACAAAGCATTTGCCCCAAGGTTTTCATGTCATTCTATTTGCTGATCTTCAGGGTTAGGACAAGATGTTGTTTGTCTCTAGGAATGAGGGTCATAGAATAATCCAAGATGATATTTGTCCTTCTTAATGAGAGTCATATCATAGTATCTTGGTCAAAAAAAATTAGGGCTGTATTTTTCACTGGACTGTCTCTCACATAAGAGCAGAATGCACAATCTATTTTCCTTGCTTAAGCTCTTCCCCATCCCATCCAGCACCCCAAAATCTACAAGCTCTGGAGCATATTTTCGTGACAGAAAAGGTGTATGTGTGTGTGTGTGTGTGTGTGTGGAATCCTGAAAGATAATCCTGCCATGAGTGAATTACAAGGAATCAGGGTGACACAATGGTTAAAAGGCCATACTGCAGCCACAAGGTTGGGAGTTCAATCCCAGGTGACTCAGCCTTCCATCCTTTCATAGGTCGGTAAAATGAGTTCACAGTTTGTTGTGGGCAATTGGTTTACAGATGGTATACCACTTAGGGAGTGCTAAAAGTTGTATAGAAATGTAGTTGCTATTGCTATTGCTATTGCTACTGAGAGTGGATTTAGGTCTTGAATGCATAAACGAAGGCTATTAATAACTACAATTACAACCAATGAATTTGAAGCCCAGGGATGGCTATGTTCCCTGTCCTGCTCTAGTAAATGCAGCTATTCCTAATAATTTATGTTTTATGACATGCTTTATGAATTGGAAAAAACATTTGTGCCATACCAGTTCAGTAAAAGATAACAGTAATCTCTATGCCCCTCTGACCTTTTTGGTATCTTTGTAATTGGACTACATGGTTGCTTCCTTTCTCCTGCAGTTATCATAGATGAGAAAATTAAAATGATAGCCAGTCACAGTGCAGGCAGAGGAAAAGGTCACAGTTATAAGGTGTTTGACTTTTCATATCTGACAGTTCACATATTTTTCTTGTCACACTGTCCTGTCTTTTATTAGGC
Source organism: Sceloporus undulatus (assembly GCF_019175285.1). Classification (NCBI taxonomy): domain Eukaryota; kingdom Metazoa; phylum Chordata; class Lepidosauria; order Squamata; family Phrynosomatidae; genus Sceloporus; species Sceloporus undulatus. The sequence goes on from NC_056523.1 coordinate 105,129,312, forward strand.
AGACACCATCTCAAACCACGTCTTAGTGGAAACTTGCTAGATTCACCCCTTCTTCACACTTAATACCTTTCTCTTATGATATTTTCATTTAAACCCATAAACTAATGCAGCTCTTTCTCATGTGGACAACAGAGGAAAGGGAAGGGAGAAGAGAAATGGACAATGAGATATATATATATATATATATATATATATATATATATATATATATAAATAGAAAGTGATAATAAATAGTATCATAGAATCACAGAGTTGGAAGAGACCACAAGGGCCATCCAATCCAACCCCCTGCCATGCAGGAACTCACAATCAAAGTATCCCCAACAGATGGCCATCTAGCCTCTGTTTAAAAACCTCCATAGATGATGGTAATTCAGTAAATAGAAGATTATGAAAATAATGAAAAGAATGTTAAAAATAGAATCCCACACACACTCACTTGGGAGAAAGTTCTATTGATCTCAATATGATTTTGTTCTTAGTAAGCCTTCGGAAGATTATATTGTTGAAGACTAAAGTTTTTATGTCTGATTGCCAAACTTGCTCAAATTGCACTGCAGAGGTGTCTGTGAAGGATCCCAAGATTGCTGGAAATTAGGAGTTTATACAGAAACTCTTCACATGGATAGACTTACAGTAGGTTCAGATCCTTACTCAGTTACAATCTTCATGACTTAAGCCAGTTTCAAGCTCCCAGAATCTCTGACCATTAACCAAGCTGGTTGGGGCTTCTGGCTGTTTATGTCCAGAATACCTGTGCACCCAAGACAGAGAACTACTAACTTAAAACAACCATTCTTTTTTGGCCTCATTCCCACTCTTGTCAAATAGGGATGATAACATATTATATCTATGGTAACAGACAAAAAAAGAATGCCATGTTGTGCACATATGAAATGTGATAAATGATGAAGTTACAGATGGCATTCATGGTCCTACACAATTTGTGACCATTGCCATGTTGTTTTTGGAAGAAGGTAAAGTGCTTTGAGCACGGAAGAGTTAACACATGTCTTTAATGGAAAATGGAGCTTTTTGTGTCATATTAATATTCTGCATCCACTGTTCCAATTTCAACAGCTTGCTTCTCATCCTCACATTTGTTTAAAGCTCCATAACAGACTGATTCATTTTTATGCTTTTTTTTAACTCAGAAGAACATGAGTTTGCACATGGTTAAGAACCCAGATAAACCTTTCTCTAGAGACAGTGACTGGCAGCTGCCCTGTTGTGCAGATGTATGAGGAGAAAAACTAATTTTTCAATCAGACATTTTCCTTTCTGCTACTATCTGTCATTTTCATAGTGTCAGTTCTTAAAGCCACTTTCTTGCCTGATGGATGGCTGTCTATGTACAGGGTGTCTGTTTTCTGTCACCTGTAGATCACAATGTCCTCAAATTCCCTCCGATGTCTTTCCAGATGCTGTCTGAGCTGATAGCATTATGTAAAATATCTGCCACCAGCTCAGGCTTCTCTTTTTGAGAACATCAGAGAGTCTGTGGCTGAAGGGAGACATTTCACCCTTGATGTAGTTCAGTGTAAGATGAATGGCAGGTGGCTATATGCATGAGTCATTTTGCAACCCCAGTTGATCTCTCCAAAGCAGATAGAAATTACTGATGACCCACAAGAACAATATAAGACCTCCAAGGGTTGATATGTGAATTGCTGGAATAAGTAAATGATTTGCTTGAGTTGAGTGACAATGACTCCTGCAACCAGAATAACAGGCACGGAAGCAATCCTCTTTGTTTGGTGGGCACTGGCTGCCAGGATTTGGAGATAAAACTAAGTGTCACTAAGAAATTGCATTTTGCAAGGATGGGCAAAACTGTTGGTTTTAATTTCTTTTCTATTGCAAAACTTTTGTTGTAATCTGGTTTTTAAACACTGAAATGAAATTGTCACCCATACCCCTGAAACACTAGTTCCTGAGCCCTTTCACACTACACAGTTATAGCACTATGATCCCACTTTAATTGCCATGGCTGCATCCTATAGAATCCTTGGCTTTGTAATGTAGTCAGAGGCACTGGAGGAGCTCTCTGGCTAAAAATTCAAAATGCAAACCCCATGATACCATAGGATGTCACCATGGCAGTTAAAATAGGTTCATAGTGCTATAACTGTGTAGTGTGAATGAGCATCCTGAGAGGTTCCTTGAACATTTTGTAGATGTTCTCGCTTTCTTTGCAACAGTGTCTTGTTCCAAGGAACTATCCTCTTGTCCCCTTGCCCAATATTTTGTTGCCCATTACATGAATAAACAGTATATGTTGTGATAGGTCATGACACTTCCTTTAATAGTGAACTCCCAGAATGAGATGGATTCTTTATCTGATCCAGTAAGACTCTTCTTGTCCTTTTATGTGCTAAGCTTTCAAAATAAATAAGCTGAGTGGTATTTTTGTTTTGTTTTTGTTTTTTTTAAAAATCACCGTGTATGCCAAATACCCAGGTGGTGCTTGTGCTTTGGGTATTTATTGATGCTTTTGGGTAAAGCTGTATCATTTGATTGTTCTAGCAAGCTAATTTAGCTTTCGAATTTATTGAAGATAAAGACTTGAGAGGGCAACTGAACTATGCAGGGTGCATCTTCATGAGAATTTAATGAGCAAGAGAATTTTCCAATTGCATTTATCTTCTACATACATAAACATTAAACTGTCATTTAGCATGGAGATGCAAAATTCTCCCTAAACCAATGGTTTTCAGACAGCTAAATGATCTCTCTCTATAGGGATATAGGGCACAGAACTCCTGAAGGGAGGAGTAAAAGTCTTTCGAATGACAACAAAATAACAACCTATTCACGTAAGTGGACTATGTCTGCAGTCCTTTTACTAATCATTTTGGTTGAGAAGATTGTTTGTGTTTTGTTTTTTCTTTGTTGTCTAAGATGGATCAGAGACATATAGACATATTCCTGTTCTAATATTGCCTGTTTTAGATGCATGTTTCCTTCAGCCACATATGCTTATAACAAGCTGTATGCATGCAACAATGTGAAAGGTCACAGCTTTCAACAACGTTGGTGGAACAGAATTTGGTTTTGGGTTAGGGATCGAACAAGATAGAGTATGTGCAAGCAAGATGATCTGTTTAGGATGCATTAGATGAGGTGCTCCCTTAAGTGGTAAGAGACATTTGTTGTGATAGCATTTTCTTTTCTTTCTCTCCATGTTTTGCATTTATTATGCTTCATTTTGTTATCAGTCACAGGAAGGTAACCATCATCTTGATTTGCAAGACTGAGCATTGAAGGATAGATATCTGATGGAACCTTCCTTGTAAATGGAAAACACTTCAACTAGAGAGGATATATTGTTGTTGTTATGTGCTTTCAAGTCATTTCCAACTTATGGTAACCCTAAGGTGAACCTACAACAGGGTTTTCTGGGCTGAGAGTATGTGACTCATCCAAGATCAACTGGTGGGTCTCTATAACCAAATGAGGAAATGAACCCTTGTCTATAGAGTTGTAATCCACTACTCAAACCACAATATCACAATGGCTTTCTTTAATGTTTCTAAATTTGGAGGAAGATGCTATATCTAGAAAATACAGAATTTAAGAGGACTCTTAAATCTAATGTAGTTTCTCCTGCAAAATCTGGATCCACTCTACTGAGCAAATTAAAGCAGCAATACAGGTAGTGTATCCTTGTCTCTATGTCTATCCTCAGAACAAAGAGAGTGTAAGTGCTATTGTTATTGCTATGACATTAGCTAAAGTAGCTCAGTGAGCTTTATGGCCATATGAACATTTGAACTTGTATCTTCCCCAGTTTTAGTCCAACACTCTGACCACTGCACTAAAGTCTTTCTCACTCTTTCAGTCTGTGCTAGCTTACAGAATTGTGACAATAAAAAGAGAGTAAAGAGTACAGAGGAAGGGGAAAATAATGATGAAATGTGTAAATATGTATTTATCCCTATGAGTTGGAGCCAGTGTAGTATAGTGGTTTGTTCATTGGACTAGGACCCTGGCAACCAGGGTTCAAATCTCTGCTCAGCCACTGAAACCCACTGGGTCACCCTGGCCTAGGGTTGCCATGAGTCAGGACCTCCAAACCGGGACAAATGTAGGACAACAGTTTCAAATGTAGGACACATTTTTAAAATGGAGGACACACAAAAAAAATATAAATGCATGTTTCTTAGGCATGATCAAAATGGAGGAGGACAAGCCTAGAACGAGGATGCAGGCTTCTCTGAGGGGCTTGTGTGCTAGGCCCAGGCCTGTCCTCCAAGGCCACTCTCTTCTTCCCGGACCTCCCCTTTCCTCCAAAGGGCTCTTTTTGGAGCCCTTTGAAGGGAAGGGAAGGGAGCAGGGAAGGTGAGGACTCAGCGTCTGCGGAGGACAGCCCCAAGCCTCTCCTCAGCAGCTTCATTTTCCTCAGGCCAAAGGGAGCCTGCAGAAAACGCAGCTGCCGAGGAGAAGCCTGGCCCAAGCAGGGAAGGTAAGTAGGGAACTAGGGAAGGAGGGAGGGAGGAGGCAAGGCGAGGCAAGGCGAGGGACTTTTGTCCCCAATCCGATGTCCCATGCTTCTTCACCGAGACTCTACTGTACACTGAAAGTGCTCTTTGGGGGGAAAAACCTTTGAAAATGTGCACCTACCTCCTCCTCCTCCTGTTTCCCCCTCCTCCTTCTCCTCGCCATGCACTAAGAAAGGGTGCTTTTCCCTCCCCCTGGCTGGCCCAGAGTCTCACTCCTCCTCCTCCTCCTCCAAGGGTCCACCTCCTCATTGAGGCTGGCCAATGGCAGAGTGGGGCTGGAAACAGCTCCGCCCCAGCTGCTCTGCCATTGGCCGGCCAGCCTCAAGAGGACGAGTGTTCCCTTTAGGCGCGATGGCTGCCGGCCGGGGCCCAAACCCAGGATTTAGAGTGAACCGGACTGTGACCGTGCCAGTACCCCAAAACCGTTACAATCACGGGCGCAACCAGGTTATGTTATGGCATCCCTACCCTGGCCAAGTCATACTCTCCCAGCCTCAGAGGAAGGCAAAGGCAAACCTCCTCTTAATAAATCTTGTGAAGCAAACCCAGTAATAGGGTCACTGTAAGTTGGAAATGTCTTAAAAGCTACAGCAGCAGCAACAACAACAACCTTATGGGTGGTGACATTTAGATTTTTCTGCCTCCGACTTTAAAATACCCTGAATTGTTATGTTCCTGAGTATCATATATGTAGTGTCTGTGCTACACATATTCTCTCTCTTTTTAAATTGAAACCACTGATGCCAGTTTCTTGGGAAAATTTAAGTATCTGGGTCATGACAAGGCAAAGAATGTGTATACAATTCACATAAGCAAAATTGCTTTTACCTCACTTTCCTGTCAACCATTTGACTTATTCATGTTGTTTTATGAGTATTTTCCCCTACTGTTAGAATATAAATAGTTGATTTGGATTTTGTTTCCTTAGACAACACTTGGTCCTGTAGAATTGGCCTACAAAAAGGTCCTGGCTCTACCAAGGCAAGGGTAGGCCCTTTCTTATCTCTTCAGTACAGTGTCCCTGTGTACAGTGTGTGCCTGCAAGACAGATAAGTCTTGGAAGGCTGCACACATTTTTTCAGTATGATGAGGAAGTAGAAATAATGAGTGCTAGCAAGAATGTTGTTGAGTTCAGTTTCAACATCACAATAACTGCTTCAAAACAAATAACTTGGGATGACTTACAGAAATAACGGCTTCGTTTTCTTTGCAGATCCTCACTTACAGTATGAGCTTCCTTCATACTAAGTTAAGCCAATGAAGGAACAGGACACTTCTCCGGCATCATATTTTACAGGAGACTTCCCCAGCTTGGGGTATTTAAATAAGTTAGACCACAACCTCCCACCATCTTTAGTTAGTCTGGCAGGCATTTTCAGGTAATTTTTTTTTCAGTTAATAGTTATTTTTTGCAATGACAAGGTGAAACAACGATACTTTGTTGATACCCCCCAATTTTCCCCATTTGGCAGGAACAGTCCCAATTAATCCTGTCATCCTACTTTCTCAGCAGCTTTTCAAACACCCCAGTTTCTTTCTCCTCCTTCAACTTTCTCTTTGCAATCAACTTACTTCAGTTGCTGTAAACTTGGGGGGGGGGTGCAGACATGGAGAAAGGAGCCCCACATAGAGGCCACAGCAACCAAATGGTGTGGCCTCCAAGAGCCCTAAAAAGAACCCACTCCCGGCAGATTCTTTTTAGTGTACACACCGCGTGCCATTGGCATCCTCATGTGCAACAATGAATCTGCACAGTGCTGTGCCACACCGTTTGGATGCTGCGCCACACATATGTCATCATGGTAGCCTCCGTGTGGAAGGGGGCAAGCCATTCTGGCACGGTAGGGCTCAGGAGCATGCAGATGCTCTGCTCTCCTGAGTCCTAAAATTGGTTGCAGGACGGTGCTTTGTGCCAGTCTGTACCAGGCCTTCGCTCAAAATACAAATGTGGTTTTCAGTCAATTAACTTAGCAAGGGGGAGAGGACAGGAAAGAATGAATCTCACCATTCCTCATAGGCACAGGCAAAACCAAGCTGCTGCAGCTTCTCCTATATTGTCTGTTCTTCCTCATTAAAAACTTTTGCCTTTCTGACCATAACATGAAGCTGCTTGACCACACGTGTCCCAGTTTTTGTCTATGAAATGTTGGAGGGTATGAATCCACTAATTTATAGTGTGACATAACTATATGGGCGTATTCTGACTCAGCATGAGCAATAATGGGGGAGAAGGAGGAGGAGGAGGAAGAGTCACATGAGCAATCACCGTGTGCTGCTCTTTAGATAATGTGATGTTGCTAGCAAAGAACAGAGGAGCCAGCAGTAAAGTGCATGTGAGGGGAGACAGAGGAGATGACATGCATAAAACATGTACTAGAGATTCAAGTTAGATGGATTTTTTTTAAAAAAAAAAACTTTTAAATGTTAGCCATTTCTGCTTTCCTCCATTCTGCCCCAAATGAAAGTGAATAATTC
>NC_056523.1:105136298-105196458 GCF_019175285.1 Sceloporus undulatus
CTTTGCTGGAACAAGAGAAACAGAGAGTGAGAGTCAATGTGTGTGTGTGCATGGAGATACGGAGGTGGTGTGAGAGAGCTGACTGCTGCAAACAGCAGCACAGGGCACACTGTTGAACAGGATGGGTTGGTATGAGCTACTTGAGAGAGTGTACAAGAAAAGGGACTGTTCCTCTACACATCTTTGACTGGCTTAGGCATGAAAGTGAAAGAGTAGGAGAAGTGATGGTGCATCTGCAATGCAGAAATAATGCATTTTGATGCCACTTTAACTGCTATGTCTCCATCCTGCAAAATCCCAGAATTTGTAGTTTTGTCAGGAACCAGCACTCTTTCTTGCTAAACACTTGGTAAAACTGTAATTCCTATTATTCCATAGAATGAGGTGATACAACTTAATGCTGGATCAAACTGCATTATTTCTACAGTGTAGATGCACCTTAAGAGAGACTGAGTGTCTGACTATACTGTGTGTCAGCTTAAAGCATCTCTGTGTGCTGCGTGTGGTAGATGGTGGCATCAATAGGGTTGATCCGACCTGGTGCAGTAACTCATGGTGTCACAATTCTCATTGACCTCTTCTCATACCACACCATATAGAATCCTTAATAATGTTTTTTGTACTACCGTTACTCATAAATTGTAGTTCCCATATAGCACTGAATGTGATTGTAACAGATGTGACATGAAACAAGTAGTAAAAATTAAATTTTATTTTATTTTTAATGGAAATTTTAAAATAATAAAAATAATAATTTTAAATCTTAACTGTTATTTAGAAAAAACAACCAGCTGAGGAGTCTCCTTTCTCTTCCCACTGAGACTTATCCCACTGACACCATCTGTGCAATATTTTAAGCGGTGTAGGGAATGCCACAGCCTGTTTCTGCCCAAAGGCAGATGTTTGGAGAGCAGTGATGTCACACACCCCTTAGGCTGTTACCTGGTGTGGTCCTCATTCCCTGCACCCCCACCCCCCAGTCACACCCATGGTGGTAGGTATGTGGTCTGCTACACTTTGCCAGTGCAGCTGAGTGGAGGTGAGAGTCAAGATAGAAAAGACTTCTCAGAATTATAATAAGCAGAGACAAGAGAACGGGGAGCAGAAAGCATTTTCCTATTTTTTTCTATAAGACAATGGTAACAATAGTGGCAACATGTTTACAACATGACGTCAAAGGCTTTCATGGCTGGCATCCATAGTTTTTTGTGGCTTTTTCGGGCTATGTGGCCATGTTCTAGAAGATTTTATTCCTGACGTTTCGTCAGCATCTGTGGCTGGCATCTTCAGAGAATGCTTGCCTGGAAAAAAGTGGGTATATATATACTGTGTGAACTACCAGTCCTGAGGAATAGCAAAATAAGGACTCAGCAAATGCAAATGGAAAACCACTCAGAGTCAGGGGCTTTCCCAGCAGATAATGATCACCAATTAGCAGACACTAATCCTCTTTTGCATTAGCCTCCCAGCCTGAGGCCTGCCATCAGCACAGAACAATACACATGCAAATCATTCCTGCATTCCCAGGCCCACTTTTTTCCAGGCAAGCATTCTCTGAAGATGCCAGCCACAGATGCTGGCGAAATGTCAGGAAGAAAATCTTCTAGAACATGGCCACATAGCCCGAAAAACCCACAAAAAACTATGTTTACAACAAGTAATCTATCAGAAGTAACTTTTGGGACTACAGTAACAGTAACAAGTAATGGCCCATTACTGGATGGTCATAGCAATGAGAATAGTTGTGTGTTTTTGTGTCTGTGTTTAAGGAAGTATGATTGAAAGTTCTGAACTTGGCCAATGCCATCTGGCAAGTAGGACTTGTAGTCTAGCCTGTCCTTTATATATTATAGCAGAACTTTTGATTGTATAGCTCATGAAAAACTATGAATTGCTCTTAAAGAAATGGGTGTGCCACAACATTTGATTGTCCTGATGTGTAACCTGTACTCAGGACAAGAGGCTACTGTTAAGGCAGAATACAGGGAAACATAATGATGTCCAATTGGCAAGAGGATCAGGGAAGGCTGCATTTTATCACCCCATCTGTTTAACTTATACAGTGAACATATCATAATAAAGCAGGACTGGACATAGATGTGAAAAATGGAGGAAGGAACATATGAAAATATGCAGATGATACCATACTACTCGTAGAAAATAGTAAAGACCTGGAATGATTACTGAAAACAGTCAAGGAAGAAAGTGCAAAGGCAGGTTTACAGTTAAACACTAAGAAATAAAAAATAATAACCACAGATGATTTACATAACTTTAAAGTAGACTGTGAAGACACTGAAATTGTTCAGCATTTTCCATACCTCGGCTCAGTCATTAATCAAAATGAAAATGGCAGTCAAGGAAGCAGCAGAAGATTAGGACTTGGAAGGGCAGCTATAAAGGAACCAGATAAGGTCCTGAAGTATAAAGAAATATATCACTGAATACTGAAGTTAGGCTTATCCATGCCATCGTATTTCCCACTTCTATGTATAGTTGTGAAAGCTGGGCAGTGAAAAATGCTGATAGGAAGATAATAATAATAATAATAATAATAATAATAATAATAATAATAATAATTTTATTTATAGACCGCTATTCCACAATGATCATAGCGGTGTACAGTACAAAAATGCAATACAATACAATACAATACAATCTCTCTCCCTCAAGATGGTGGCTGAAGGGAGGTCTTTTCTTCTTCCAGGCAGGCCTGGTGGTGCTAGCCTGCCTCTCTCTCCCTCAAGATGGAGGATGATCAACTCATTTGAAATGTGGTGCTTGAGAAGAGTTCTACTGATACTGTGGACTGCTAAAACAACCTATAAATGGCTCCAAGAGCAAATCAAGCCTTAACTCTCCCTGGAAGGAAAGAGGTTAAACTAAGAATGTTGTACTTTGGACAGATCATGAAAAGACATGACTCATTAGAAAAGAAAAATGTGCCAGATAATGTAGAAGGCAGTAGGAAAAGAGGAAGACTGCAGATGGATAGGCTCAACCAAGAAACCACAAGACTTAAGCCCTGTACATACTGACCATTAAGGCTGGCATGGGGGCGGAGTTGGGGTGTAGCATTGTCATGACACATGCCTGACTCCACCCCACAGGGTACACTGATGTCGCGCACCATTCCACATGGCACGTGGCATCATGGTGCTCCCCCGGCGCTACATCTATACAATGCAGCACCAAAAGAGTGCTGTATAGCCACAGCAACGTGGCTATGGTGCCCTTTCGAGGGTGCAACAAGCAGTAGCTTTTTGTGGCTCCTTTGGTGCCCTCAAAAGGCCAGATTGGGGCCATGGCATGAGGTTTCTCTGGCCCAAATCTGGCTAGGAAAGGGGCAGCATTGCAGCATCCCTTAGGGCCTGTATGTACAGCCCCTTAGTCTGCAAGACTTGAATAGGGCTGTGAAGGATAAAGTTACTATTTCGCCAGCTTCTGAAGATGTCAGCCACAGATGCAGGTAAAACATCAGGAATAAATTCTTCCAGAACATGGTCACACAACCCGAAAAATCCACAGAAAACTAAGAAGTCAGATTGATGGCAATTAACCACAAAGTCATGTACATGCCAATGAAGGCTGGCTGACAGTAATTGGTCTGGGAAGTTGGACTACATTTTTATCATAAGAACTCTTCTCTGTTTCTTCTTACCAAAGTGTTATGTAAGTTTGTTTCATTTCCAGACCACCCACTGATGGCTGGAAGCATTACTGCCAATGCGGTAGTAAATCTGCTCCAATCTGAATGTGAAAGGAACCACTGAAGGTGCTAAATTCTATTGCCTTTAAAATTCAGGCTAAAGTCTGGGGTTGATTCACCAGTCCAATGACACTGGAACACTAGTCACTGCTGAGACTACCTGATAAGCAATTTTTTTCTGTCTAGTGTACAGTAGATTAAAGATATAAATATGAACAAGAAAGAATGTAATATAAATCATGAAAACCCAGCAGCAAAATAGAATGCCAATATCTAAACAAACTAAAAACAGATCCCGGGGATAATAATAATAAAATAATATATTGCATTAGTCAGTCACAGCTTTCTGAAATGAGCATTTTATAGATGTGGTGACATTACTGAAAAGGCCCTTTCTTTCTCATAGCCACCCAGCCGTTTTGTTTGGCAGAGGCATGTGGAGGAACATCTTTGGTCTGTTGTAAAAATTAAAGCTGATAAAGTCAAAGCTGATCAATCAACCTCCCCTCCCCCCAAAACTCAGTGAATATTTTCCAGCAGGGCATATTTGCGTTCCCTGCGATATTGATATTAGTTGGCACAACCCTCACATGACCTCCAAACAAAGAATTTGGAAAGCTTTCAGAAAAGTGATACACAAGTTCCAAAAATGCACTTTTCCTGTTTGCAAGAATCTGTGAATCCTATTTTTGTTTTTATTTTGTTCCAATAGTTCTCTGTAGGGAAAATGCATTTCAACAAGAAACTGCATCATAAAACTACTGCCATTATAGTTTGACCTGCCTCTTTGTATGAAAGGGCAGGTCAAGTGGTTTATTGATGTCTGCTTGACTTGAAAGTTCTTTTGACCACATACTTACTGCTTACCATAGGAATAAAATATAGGAAAAGGGGAAAAAATAAAGTTATGAAGTGTTTGCCAAACACATACTTAAAACAAGCATTCAGAAGATGAAAATATCAAGGAACTATCTGTAAAACAGGACATATCATGTTAAGAGCCTAAAAGGCTCTTAAGAAATGTGATACAGTAAGTACAAAAGAAAAGGCATACTAAGCTCTTCCAGCTACTTCAGCTTGAGAGCACTTTGCAAGCAAATATAAAGAGTCATTAGGAAATAAAAAAGAAACATGCTGGTAGCACAGTACAGATGCTGTGTTCAAAAAGGGCTTACTCCTAAGCAAGTACTGTATATTGCAGCCTAGAAGAGTGACAGAGCAATGCTGCTTCTCTTTATTATTGATGTTGTGTGCCTTCAAGTCATTTCTGACTTGTGACGACCTTAAAGCGAACTTATCAAGAGGTTTTCTGTATCTGCTGTCCCATATATACTCATCTTGGCAGACTGTATGCAATTACATTGTTATTGCAACTGCTCCTTTTCACTGGAAGTGGAAAAATAACTATCTACAAGTAACTATCTACCTATAGGGGTCAGTAGAGACATGTGTTTAGGATTCCCTGGTGTGTTTCTTTTTTCCAGTTTCTTCCTCCCCTACCAACTGATACTCTCAGGTTTCATTTCAATTCCTCAAGCAGCCTCTCCTACCATTTGTTCCTCTCTTGGTCATGTATTGTAAATATCACCTTCTACTGTCCCCAGAATGCAATTCTCCAATAAAGATCTTTGTCCTCATTGAAAGTGATATCTTCCTCATTGACAACACTAGCTTCCATTCAGGCTAGCCCTTTTGTCCCTGGTGGTTTATATACTGTATGTTATATATGTTTTTAAAATCTTCCTTTGTTTTGGTTACCGTGGAAGAAGAGAGTTTTCACAAACTTGGTCTACTTTGGAAGAGAAATGGAAGTATGGAGCAACTTTGGTTCCAGTGGATAAAATTCTAATTCTGTCATATCATCATCTCCTTTCATTCTTGCAGGGCTCTTTATTTGCTGCCAGTGGTGGCAACTTTCCACTGTCGAATAGTGCACAAACATAGTGGGGCCTCTAGTGTAGCATCTTCTGCTAGATCCTCCTGAGCTCTAACAGTCAATGCTGACTGGTTAGGACTGGTGAACTGGCCTATTCTCAGCATTCATATCAGTATCTTAATCTCTGTTTATGTTTATGTTTATGAAGAAAAGTCTTTATCACATATTGGCTGTAACCCATCATCCCCACAGCAATGTACAAATATCTGCATGTGGAGATACTCTACACAACCCCAGTGCAATGCATTTGTGCAATGTACTGTGTGAAACTGCAGTGCATGGTGGCAATGCACAGCATTGTATATGCAACCCCACTTCCTCCAAGGTCAGCAGAATATGTCTGCTGTACCATGCTGAATAATTCACCTCACAAGCATAGCATGGCTTATGCACTAACAGGATGCCTGTCATTGTTTATATAATCCTTAAAATCTCCTTCTTGTTCCATTGAATGTATCTAGTCATTTTCAGAGAATGTTCCTTTCTTTGACTAACATACTCTTCAAGGCAAAGTTTCCTTTGTTCATCTTGAGACCCTTCTGATGGCCTGTTCATTCCTCCCATTCCAGCTATTGCACCACAGTTTTCATTACCATCTTTGCTCAGATTGCTTTTTTATGCTGTTATTCATATCTTTGTGGTGAACACATGAATAGACAAAGATCGTTTGGGCAAAAGGAGATGCAGGGTTGTTGTTTTTTAATTAAACATACAGTAAGCTTCTTTTGCTTTTGGCAAAAGGAGATGCAGTTGAATACTATTAATATGCATATTTTTGTTACCTAAATGACAACCATTGGGGAACCTTGAGAACTTCAACAACACAGTGAGGAAGATGAGTTTAACCCTTGATGTCCCATGGTCCTGATGGCTAACTTTTGTTACTTCTTTTTTTGCAAGTAAGGCTGCATCTAATTTGGCTCTAGACCTCACAGAACCAACCTATCAACATGCTTGTTCCCATTACTTGACAGTGCTTACACAAGTTTTAAAACCAGAGAGTATTTGGAAGCAAGGACAGTTGGTGGTATAAATCCAAGATATGCATGGGTGCAATCCTATGCACATATCAGGCCAAATATTAATTGCATGCAAAAACTGTGCATATTTTTCACTATGCAGATAGCAACCACAAGGAAGTCCAAAGAGGACATGTTTAACTCTTTCTCCCTCTGCTGGGCTTCCACTGAAAATTCTGTCTTTGAAGCATATACTTGCATTTCAAGGAGGTGATGGGAGTTTTCCTTTCACCATAGAGCTGTTTTGTTTGTATTTTCAGGCACATTTCAACTACTCAGTTAAACAAATAATTTTCTTTCTCACCCCCGCCCCCCTTTAGAGCATCCTCATGTATACACCTCCTTTAATCTTTGGATTTGGTTTATAACTGAAATATTTATCTACATATATTTTCATTGAAATGCATGGAGGACCAAGAGTAAACTCCAAGATGATGATGATACTCTTTATGGACTGAATTGATGACAGTGATGCTTAAGATGTCCCTCATCACCCAAACACTTGATGCTGCTAGGGATTTGCTACCCCCCCCCCCAAAAAAAATAACCCAAACAAAACAAAAAACCCTGACACAATCTTCTGTTTTGTTTCTGGAGAGCACTGCTGAAGAAGACAAAAGAGCAGGTTGTTTCATTTCTGTTAAAATAGGAATCAGCCTCTGCTGAACAAAGTGTGAGTTATTTATTACTACATTTTGTCAGTAAGAAATACCACAAAGGAGTCAGTGCAGACCTGAATAGCAAGTATGAGGTGACAAACAATGCTAGCTATGTAGCAGTGTAAATTACATTTCTGAGGCTGTGATAACTCTTGATAACTGCAGAAATAATTCATGTCAGTACTCAAGGATGCACCAAAGAGATCTTTAAAATGATAGCTCAGTGAAGAAATCAACAGAGCCATCTGTGATTACATAATGTAGTGATCCTAGCTAAAGCCAGGTTCGCTACTTTTAAATTAATATATATTTTAAGTGCTTAACATTATTTCGATGTCATAATATTACCCTTGAGTAAACCTTACAACATTCCTGTGAGTCAGGATAGTAATAAGGGATAAGAAGATAAATGCAGGATGAGTGTGAGGTAATAAGTGGCTCACTTACCACCATCACCACCAGCAGCTGATTATTTATACATGGCACTTTTCCATCCTTGAAGGGGTTCATGTTAGAGGAGCTCACATGATAAAATGTAACATTTCAAGAGCTGTAATAAAATAGGACAATTAAATGTAAATAGTCACACCAATATGAATGAATCTACACTACAGTTTTTAAAAATCCACTAGTAATTCATCATAGGGTGAATGAAATATACAAAAAAGTACAAAACCTAATCCAAATGGCAGAAAAATAATTTCACATCATCAAACAATTCTCAGATGACAAAGGTGGCACGTGTGGTCAAGGTGGCAAAATGTGTTAATAAGGAAGAGCAGAAAAGCTAGGAGAGGATGCAACGCTTTGCTTTTGCCTAAGCCTATAGGAAAGGGCAAGATTCTGCCCCATCTTGTCCTCTCCCCCTTTCTGAGTTGAGTGCAAACTGCTTTCATACTTTGAAATATGGCAGCTGCAACCAAACATATCACTCTGTTTTTCCTATGACTGCTGCCACATTGCAGAATTAATGCAGTTTGCCAACATTTTAACTATCATGGCCCATCCTATGGAAATCTGGGATTTCTAGTTTGTTGGGGCTACCAGAGCACTCTGACAGAGAAAGCTAAATATCTCACAAAACTACAAGTCCCTGGATTCCATATTATTGCACCATGGTATGAAAGCAGATTCATCAGGCCAAATGAGGAAAGTTGCAGGTGATGCAATACATCTTATTCAAGACTGACTTTCCCATTCCCACTGTCACTACTACTCTTAAACTCTAAGTACCTCCACCAATAGGAGCAATCTCTATAGCAGAAGTCTCATCCCATCAGGCCTTAGGGAAATGAGCTAGACAGATCGCTGGGATCAGATCTTGGAGAATACACAGCCATAAGGTCCCTGCTCAGGTTGGGTGTGATGAAATTGGTGGAACTGATGCTTCCTGCCACATGATTGCTGTCTTTCATTTGATGGTTTACTTCTAGTCATGGCACATAGGTCTGTGTTTATGTATCACTTGTATCCTAGTCAGATGTTGGATGTACGAATCTACAAGCAATCTAATTAGAGAAGATGAAGGTGTAATAAAGTAATAAATGTACAGCCAGCCCTCCCTAACCATGGATTCCTTATCCCCAGATTCAAATATCCATAGCTTGAAATATATATATACACACACACACACACACACACACACACACACACACACACATCCTTGGTTTTGCCATTTTATACAAGGAAAACCATTTCACTACCCCATTGTATTTAAAGGGATTTGAGCACTCACAGATGTTGGTATCCATGTAGAGCCCTGGAACCAAACCTTAGCAGATACCAAGGGCCCACTGTAATACAATGAATAGGAACAAAGTTGCTTTATTGGTGAAATTAGCAAGATTGCCTACTTAGTTTTAAAAGTTATCCTTAAAGTTTTTTTAAAGGCATTTTACAGGTCTTCCACACTTAAGAAATACAGCAGTTTGACACCTCTTCAATGGTCCTGTGCAGTCCTGGGATTTGTAGCTTGGTGAGGTATTCAGCCTGATCTGTCGGAGAGTTCTGATGCCTCACCAAACTACTGATCTCAGGATTCTGAAGCATAGAATCATAGCAATTAATGTGGTGTCAAATTGCTTTATTTCTGTATTGTATATATACCCTTAGTGCCATTTTGACAGGATTTTTAAAGGAAATTCTTTTATCATTTCTAAGCATTTTATTTTTAAAATTATCACATAAAGTGGGGGGAAAGTAGCAAGCAGTGGAACAATGACATAATGACATTACTTATGATAATGAGTTACTTTTCAAAACATGTAAAACGTAACAAGAATTAATTGCTTTTAAAAGTGATGTTCAAAGTGCTGATGCTGGTGTAGTTTGTAGAAAGCAGATTTTCAAGTGACTTAAAACAAATTTAGAACTGCTTTGATTGTAAACATTTTTGCCATGGCAGCTGTACAGAACTGATTAGAGAAGTGCTAGGTGAATGGAAAGGACCAGTTGATCCAAAACCTGAGTGAAATAAGTGAAGTGTGCAACAATGTTATTTATACAGGCAATGGAAAGCCATATCACTTTAAAAAAATAAAACCAAGAATGCTGAAATCCAATAATAAAAGCACTTATGAGCAGACAAAGATATTGTCAAGATACTGTACCTTGTTATTTTTATTTGAAGAAATTGGTTTCTGATTAATGTAGTGAGTATAAATGCAAAGTCTTTAAAGCAAATGTAGGACAACCTAAGCCTCTCTGGCCATATCTGGTAAGCTAGGATTCTCCTCACTCCCACACTCATCCGCATGCATGCATACACGTTAAACTGGATATTGCGGAGTTAAAGCATAGCTTTAAACCTCTGGCTTATTCAAACCTTGGGGAAGGTTTTATATTGCCACTTCTTCTATAAAACATTTATGAATCTTTCTCCATCATTTTTAACAAGACATTTTGCTACCTGATCTGTCGTATTTGAGGATTCTTTACTGAAAGTTTACAGTCTCACTGCCCAGATGTACAAGTTATGGGTCATCTCATTTAATAACAGTAACATACATCACAGGGCTGTTGATAATCAAGGACACACCTGTCTCCTGCATTGCTGCCAAGAACAGTTATGTTTGGTTTAGCAGGAGAACAGTCTCTCCTACAAAGGGACTGCTGGCTGTCCCCCTATGAAGACATTTCATTATTATTATTATTATTATTATTATTAACCTTTATTTATGAAGCGCTGTAAATTTACACAGCACTGTACATGCAATCTTTTTAGTTTCTCAGTAATATGAATAAAATACAGGGTGACTGAAAATTACAATTTCAATTATATATACAATTGAAATTATGAATTATAAAATTATAGATTTGGACACTTTGTAGTAGGGAACATGTTCTTTGTGATCTCAAAAACTCTTTGAAATAAGCTTTTACTTTATATGTAAGACTTTGCTCAGCACTTCCATCTGACTTACCCCCCCCTTCCACACACACACACACACACCAGATTCAGTAGCCTACAGTTGGCACAAAGGTAGTTCTCATGAGCCCTTCCTGATGTGGTTGTGATCCCAGGACACACTGGAGATAGTCCTTATCTGAGTATAAAATAACTTTTTTGTTCTTTTCAGTTCTTGAAATCTGTGGCTGGAATTCTTCTAATGTCTTACACATCCCTTAAGTCCCTCTATGGCAGTGACTGGACATTTTTGCCAAATGTGTAATGCACACATTCTATTCATGCTTAAGAGAAAAAAGTTTCTCATGCCGACATGCTCTTTGGTCCAGCAGGGATCCATCTGCTCTGGTGAAATTGGCAGTACTTGTGCATTCCATTGTGCATTTAGTTATTCATTTTGTTGTTAATTGCCATCACATTGATTTCAAGTTATGTCAGCCCCATACATGAGGGATCTCCAAGTAACCCAGTTATCCACAGCCCTGCTCAGGTCTTGCAAACTCAGGGCCATGGCTTTTTTCATATTGAGGATAGAGAAAGTTTGCTTTCTGTTGCTCCAGAGATTAGGACATGGGGCAATGGATTCAAGCTTCAGGAAAAGAGATTCCATCTAAACATTAGAACTACCTGATTATAAGAGCTGTTTGACAGTGAAATATGCTGCCTTGGACTGTGGTGTTTTTCTCTTCTTTGGATGTAGAAAACAAGGCTGGGTGGCCATCAACAGGAGTGCTTTGATGGTGTCTTCCTGCATGGTAGGATGTTGGACTGGATGGCCCTTATGGTCTCTTCCACCTCTAGGATTCTATGATTAATGACTGGGCTGAGGTATGGAAAGTCCTTATTTCAATTTCTTCATCATCTGCATTAAAGTTATGTTAATCATTGGTGGTTATTATTTTTATTTTCTTGATGGCCAGAAAATGCCTTTGCATTTTCTTCAATGACTTTCTTCAACAGTCAAAAATAGATAAATGGATCTCCCACAGTAACACAGTACATGCATTTCCCAGCTTCCATATTTTGATTGGGCCTGTGCCATAAATCACCTTTTTCCTGTACAAAACAACCACATGTTAATTTTTGTGGAACAAGTCCTGAGAGGCTTCAAGAACTCTGGTTTTTGAAAACTTTATTACAGTGGGCAGAAAATTATTTAAGATTACTTGTTGCTTCCTTTGGGAAGACACCTAATTAAGAATTACATCCCTGATACATTTTTTCATCAGTGTGTTTCATACACAAGTATCTTTGTTGTGATGAGCCAAACTGAAAGCAATGTCTCTGAGGCATCTTCCTGGGACTGTGAAATAGATTGGATTGTGGAAAGTTAAGAAAGATGCCTCCTCACCACATCTGCTCTGCTTGTGCTACCTAAAAGAAATTAGCAGAGGAAATCAGTGAAATATAATGAATAGCTACACAGAAATTCAGCTTAATTTAATAATATAAAAGGGACAAGACTCCGATAATGGAAAGAAAGGGTTGGGGTGACAGATATCGTATGCCACTCCTCTGAACTAATCAAGGAAAGGTGAATGTTTCTTTAATGAAAAAGACAAAAAAGGAAGAAATGAAATTATGATGGTGGAGTGTTAATCAGGGACAATCAATGACAGTAAAAGAAAAGCTGGAATCAGACAGCAGAAGCCCTCATGAAAAAGAGATGGTATAAGTGTACTCTAAGAGAATCAGCATGTCAATTGGCCAGAGAGGGAGGCAAGGGGAAAAAGATTTAAGAATGGAATTGAAAGATAAAAAGAGAATATTTTGGAAAAAAGAGAAAGAAAGTGTATTCTATCCTGGATAAAATATCCTGAAAAATGGATGTTAGATTAATAGAAGTCCCACATTTGAGGACAGCAGAGAAATATGAGAGATAGGGAGGAAGAACTGATAGAAAATGTGGCTCTGTAATAAGGATAAAAATGAAAGTGGAATGGATTGGAAAACAACAGATGAAATTGTTCAGGAATCCAAGAGATGCTTAAATAGGTAACACAGGAGAACATGAACTGCAACAAGCTTAGGAAAAAAACCTAGGGGCGTGTATAAAGATAGAAGAAACACGAATGCCAGAATTTATTTCACAGGCAGAAATGGTCTGTGTTTGGTTACAGATTAAAAAATCAGACATATGATTTCACTCATGTGTCAACCAAATCTATGCTGGATACCAAATTATGATTATTTGAAATCAGTTTTCAATTAACACTTATTTTGACAAGCAATATCAACATTAAAATTATTTACTACAGATATATAGAATTTGTTGTTAGTGCCATCTGGTGGACCTTGACTCATGGTGACCCAATTAGTGAAGATTCTCATTAGTCCAGGTTTCTTCTCTTTAGGATTTCTCAACTATAAAGAACAACAACACCCTGGTTTTCTTACCATATCCCAGATATTTTTGAAATACATCTCTAATCCAGGCAGGACTGTTCATGACTGGGAGCCCATCCATACTACACAGGTATTGCACAATATTCCACTTTAATTGCCATGGCAACTTTATATGGAATCCTGAGGTTTGTAGTTTGGTGAGGCACTAGAACCCTCTGGTTGAGAATTCTAAAGGTCTCTCCCTAAACTACAGATCCCAGGATTCCATAGGATATTCTAATGAGAATTAAAGTGGAACCATAGTGCTGTAACTGAGTAGTATGAATGAGACCTTGGGCTCTTGGAGGTCTCTCAGTCATAGCATCATCATAGGTTGTAGCTGAATAACAAGTTCAGACATTAATGACATAGATGAAATATGTTAAGACTGAAAGATCTAATTTCCAGAAAGTTTAAAATATTTCCCAGCTATATTTTATACCTTTCTGTACAACACCAGTGCCTGAGACCACAGATAACGTCTTGTACTGATCACTTCTTGGAGGAGCAGACCAGAAAGAGGTAAAGGGGACTAGGTCTGCCCATAAAACCTGTGTATGATCAGTTTGGATGGCAACAACCATCTGTTAGTAACATATAGGCAGGATTCCAA
Source organism: Sceloporus undulatus (assembly GCF_019175285.1). Lineage (NCBI taxonomy): Eukaryota > Metazoa > Chordata > Lepidosauria > Squamata > Phrynosomatidae > Sceloporus > Sceloporus undulatus. Next base: position 105,150,026 of record NC_056523.1, read on the forward strand.
CCTGACATGGATATGTTGAGAGTATAGCGTGCCTGCGTTTTACACGGGCGCGCCATATGTGGCTTTCAGCATATGCTGAAAGCCGTGCCGGAAGAGCCCGTCACGTGCCCCGGAAGAACTAATGGGACTTGCACCATCGTATGCCACAAGTGCGAGCCCCATTACTTTCTATGGGGCTTCAGCATTCGCTGATTTCCCCTTATGCGGAGGGATCCGGAATGGAGGGGAGGGTGCACTGTACTCTATTTTTGTGAGGATGATTTTCTTTGAAGTTTCACAGTTGAGCGAAATAGCTGTGAGGAGTTGCACAAAACTACACCTCTCCATCTGTGTGATTTCTCTGTGTGTAGTTTGCTTCAAAAGGAGGAAAAGACAGTCATTTTGCACAGCACAAAGCACAAACATTGCCAGAAAGCACAATGTTCCTTTTTTTCCCTCCTTGTGCTGGAGTGAGAACCCTCAGGGAGGCTGGCAATTTCTTGTCAGGCTGCCTCATTGCAGTCAGCCATCTCATTTTGTTGAGAATGAAAAATTTATAAATATTCTTTTATTCCCACTCCAGGATTTCAGACAAGTGCCTTTTCCTGCTCTACTGTGATATGCCAGAGTTTGTACTTGGGGCTTTCTGCATGTAAACCATGTACTCTGCCACTAAGCTACAACCCTTCCCCAATTAGCGGGATGGGGGTCACATTTACATAAATTTAGACTATGGACAACAATCCTTGAAATACAGTGGCCTGAATCCTATTGTTAGTCCCACCCTGAGTGGAACTAATATGTTTTCCTCTTACTGTCCTATGATCAGCTTTTAATTATTGTATGTTGACCAGGCTTCATGATCAATTGATTTCATATCAAAGACTTGGAAGGGACCACAAGAATTTCTTCCCATTGTTTGCCTTATCTTCTACAAGGCATCTTTTGAAATACAGTGGGCCTTTCCCTTATGCAGGGGATCCATTTCAGATCCCCCCCGCATAAGGGGAATTCTGCATATGCTCAAGCCCCATGCAAGCCATTACCCTTCCCAGGGCATGCCAAGCCTTCTTCCGGTGTGGCTTTCAGTGTATGCTGAAAGCCATGTAAGTTGCACCCGCATATAACGTGGACACACTGTACCCATCTTTAAATATTTCAAAAGGTGCCATGTAGCAGATAAAGCAAGCTGCTCCAAAAGCCAGCACACAAAGCAATGGATTCAAATTCCAAGAGATTCCAACCAAACATTAAGAAGAAATTTTTGGTAGTAAGAGCCATTCAACAGTGGATCAGAATGTCTTGAAGACAGTGGGTTCTCCCTTTTTGGATATATTTGAACAGAAGTTGTGACAGAGCTCCCATCTCTGTTGGACTGGATTAATGGAGCTGTCTAGCTTTAAATAAAAGCTGAGTTACAAGAAGAGATGGAAAAATTACATATGGAGAATTATATATAGAGAAAGGGGATGGAATTAAGCTTTTTGCCCCCCGCATTTGGGGGTTGGGGGAGACAGCTGACTGTTTTACCCCCTTCAATTAGTGAAGTGTTTGAAAGAAAGGGGCTTTCAAGTTCACTTCAAAGATAGTCTTGTCAACAACACCCCAGGTGTTAAGTTCTTGAACTAATAGCCTGTCTAAATGGCCGCTGCCTTCTGAGGGGCACTGTTTAAGTAACGTACAAAAGCAATAAAAATCAAATTTTAAATTGAATTCTTACCCTGTTACTTCATTTGCAAATGACCATATCTTAAAATTCTCACACTTCAATGAGAACCTGGCATATTTCTCAGCTTGTAAAGAGAAATATACAATGAGTCTTTTTTGTTCTCTGAGCTAAACCTCTCCAGTTTTCTAAGCTGGTTGTCATAGGGCTTGGTTTGCAAACCTTTTCCCATTTTGGTTGCCCTCCTCTGGACAAACTGTGGTGTCCATTGACAATATTAACTAGGACAACATACTGAATAGCCAGGAGAAAGAGAAAATAATAAGATGACTTTAGCTTTCAAAACTGGTTACTCAGGTTTTCGTCTAGGCATGAGATGTTTCACATTAAGAGAAAGAAAAGGCTTTGGAATGGCATCTGAGGAAAAACAATAAAGCTCATGGTCTTTTTAAAAGTCCTTGTTTGGACATTTTACTCTGCTATGAATATGGCTCAACATAAACAACTACCATCAGAAGACCATCTCTTAGACTTGAGTCCAAAACACACTGCAGAAATAATCCAGTTTGAGACCACTTTAAATGCCCTGGCTCAATGCTAGGGAATTCTGGTAACTGTAGTTTTGTGAGACATTTAGCCTTCTCTGTCAGAGAGCTGTGATGCCACAGCAAACTACAGTTCCCAGGATCCCTTAGTACTGAGCCAGGGTAGTTAAAGCGGTCTCAGACTGGATTATTTCTGCAGGGTGTTTTGCACCTTGGTTGTCTTCTAGATTTTCTGCTCAATATTCTTGTATTGAAAAAGCAAATAAATCCACAGTGTGCCCATTTACTGCCAGCACTGATATTACAGCCAATTACTTCCTGGGCATTTGTCATTGTTCCTGCACTATACCTTAATAATTTTATTTAGACAGGGGCATTTTCTGCTGATAAATCTAGCTATATTACCAAGTCAGAGTGTATTTATTAAAACACCAATTAGATCATGCTCTCTCATCAATCACGAGCTGTTTAATTCATGTGTGGATGCAAAAGACTGTTTGAAGCACTGTGCATGCATGAATGAGTGATCTAAATCAAATTGTCACTTTACCAGCATTGCCTTACCTCCAGACCTAGCGGCAATCAATTTTTTATTTACTATATGAATAATGTCTTATCTTTTTTTAAAGACCTCACTGTTTCAGTTTCCAAGTTGGAAAGAAGATAGCTTAGTTTGCAAAGCTGAAAATAAAGGTGACTATGAGCTTGTTCCCACTAGGGGAAACCCCGCGTTCTGAATCGATTTCATTAGGCAGCGTGCCCATTAGGATTCGGTTTAAATCTAGAACAGTTCTAGACCAACCCGGAATCGTTCCCACAAGAAATCGAATCCAGAAGCGGGTTAAAATTTAAATCCGTGTTTTCCTCATTTAACGCGTGTTAAAAAAACACTAGGGTCCTACCTAGTGTTTTTCCCTTGATTCGAGTTAGGAACCGGAGTATTTAGATGAGAACGATAGCATTTGAATCGGGCTAGAAGGATGGGAGGAGCTGACTGCGATGGGGGCTGTCATTGGGGGAGTTGCCCTTTCTGTCCCCATCCGTCGTGGCTGTCGCCATTTTTGCTTCCCTCACCCCTTTGTCCGCTGTGGTCTTTCAATAAGAGATAAGGATTATTTTTATTTTTTATTTTAATGGTTTACAGGCGCTTAATCTCTTCAGCGCTTTAAGCGCCTGAAGTCCCGGCTGCTCCAGCGCCTGCATCTGCAAAGGACTACAAGGCTTCTCCCGGTGGATTGCAACCTCCCCTCTGTGTGGGGAGAGCCCATTTCTAACGGAGGAGAGGCAGGAAGGGAAGGCTCCTCTCAAAGAGGCATTCCCTGCCCGCTTGGGCTCTGATCTCACCCAGGCAGGGAAGGGAAGCCTCCTCGCGAGGAGGCATCTGATCTCGCCCAGGCAGGGAAAGGCTCTGATCAATGGGGGGGGGGGATAGAGCCTTTCTCCCTCTCTTTCTCAAACGGAATCTGCCTTCTCCTCCAACCCTGGAAAGAGAATCTTTGGGAAGAGTGCTCCCTCCCTGCTTTTCCAGCAGCCTCCTTCATTGATCTGAAGGGACATGAAGCGGGGGATGCTGCCTGGAAAACCTATCCCATAGTTCTCTGGAGAGAGCTTTGGTTTCCTACTAAATTCGCATTGCCAGCCGCCTCCTTCTCATTGATCTCTGTGGGCTCTCTGAAGGGATTCTGCCTGGCTGTCTGAGGAGACATGAGCGGGGATGCTGCCCTGAAAACCTATCCCATAGTTCCTCTGGAGAGAGCTTTGGTTTCCTACTAAATTCGCATTGCCAGCAGCCTCCTTCTCATTGATCTCTGTGGGCTTGAAGGGGTTCTGCCTGGCTGTCTTGGAGACATGAAGCGGGGATGCTGCCCTGGAAAACCTATCCATAGTTCCTCTGGAGAGAGCTTTTGTTTCCTACTAAATTCGCATTGCCAGCAGCCTCCTTCTCATTGATCTCTGTGGGCTCTCTGAAGGGATTCTGCCTGGCTGTCTGAGGAGACATGAAGCGGGGATGCTGCCCTGGAAACATCCCATAGTTCCTCTGGAGAGAGCTTTGGTTTCCTACTAAATTCGCATTGCCAGCAGCCTCCTTCTCATTGATCTCTGTGGGCTCTCTGAAGGGATTCTGCCTGGCTGTCTGAGGAGACATGAAGCGGGGATGCTGCCCTGGAAACCTTACCCATAGTTCCTCTGGAGAGAGCTTTGGTTTCCTACTAAATTCGCATTGCCAGACGATCCCCCATTTATTTCTGTGGGCTCTCTTGGGAGACATGAAGCGGGGTGCTGCCCTGGAAAACCTATCCCATAGTTCCTCTGGAGAGAGCTTTGGTTTCCTACTAAATTCGCATTGCCAGCAGCCTCCTTCTCATTGTCTCTGTGGGCTCTCTGAAGGGTTCTGCCTGGCTGTCTTAGGAGACTGAAGCGGGGATGCTGCCTGGAAACACCTTAATGTTCCTCTGGAGAGAGCTTTGGTTTCCTACTAAATTCGCATTGCCAGAAGCATCCCCCATTGATTTCTGTGGGCTCTCTTGGGAGACATGAAGCGGGGATGCTGCCCTGGAAAACCTATCCCATAGTTCCTCTGGAGAGAGCTTTGGTTTCCTACTAAATTCGCATTGCCAGCAGCCTCCTTCTCATTGATCTCTGTGGGCTCTCTGAAGGGATTCTGCCTGGCTGTCTGAGGAGACATGAAGCAGGGATGCTGCCCTGGAAAACCTATCCCATAGTTCCTCTGGAAAGAGCTTGGGTTTCCTACTAAATTCGGAGGGAAAATGTATATAATAAGGCAGACAGCGCTTATGACGTTTGATCGTTTAAGCGCCTTGATTGGTCCATTTAAAAAAAAAACGCCAAAAATAAATCGAATCAGAAACGGTCACAGAGATGGAAACGATGTCACAGATAAATCGATTCAGATTAATGCGGGTTAACGTTACGTCATTCTGACGTAGTATTGATTGACAACTCCAAATAAGGTATGGAGGAGAAGAATCGCTTTATTTAAACACCGATTTCATGCCAAGTGAGAACGCTTACTGAACGCTTGCAGGTAAAAAATCCGAATTAAACAAGCAGATGGGAACGATGAATAAAGCGATTCTGAAAGCGGGATAACAACTGTGTTATTTTAATTCGATTTTATTAAAAACGTTTTATTTTAATTCGTATCAAATCCTAAGTGGGAACAAGCTCTATAGTAGACAGGGAACAGGCCAGAGAGAGAGAAATGGAGAGAAAGAGAGAGAGAGAAATGTGTGAGGGAAGGGAGGCATATGCTTTAATCCCCAAAGGTAATGATATCATTATGAATGAGAAAGATCACAGCTTCAATGCAAGCACAGAATAATCCATACAGCATCACAATTAGCGTATGAATCTTTGTGTATTTTGTTCTTCTTGCCCGAGAGACAGTGAAATACATCTGTTCGTGGAGAGAGAGATTTGTCCATTTGTGAGATTTATTTTCTTTCTTTCTTTCTTTCTTTCTTCTTCCTTCTCTCTCTCTCTCTCTTTTGGCACAAAGTATAATAAATTGCACAAAATACATGGCTGAATTACAATAGCTTTTACCTTGCTGCCTGAACTTCAAAACTTTATATTAGCAACAGATGAATTGTTTGTATCATGTTGATTAGTTGCCCATCTTTTTGTGCTTGCTCTCTCCTTCTCCTCTGTGTATGTTTTGCATTAAAAAAGAAAAAGGCACTAGTTCTGTGCAGAGACATTTTGTAAAATTGCAGAAATCTCAGGAAAAAAGAGTGCTAATTTTCTCATTCTCATGCAGGGCATGAGAAATTCCTTGAGAGTTAATGAATTCTCAACATACTGTTTCAATGTGCTGAGAAACCCTGTCTTGCCAAGAGGAAATAATTTCATGATTTTTTTTTCCTTACAGCTCAAAATTATAATAGCAGGGAAGACAGTGAGTAGGCCTACTCTGTGGTGAAACAGTTCCTCAATTAGCATCTATCTTTGAGTGATCTGTTTCCATATAAAAACCTGCAGAGCAACAGATTCCTGGCAATATTTCAGCAATATGCAGACTCTATGTCTAACATTAGTAGCTCAATGTAATCGAATTTTATGTTGATTATACACATTATACATATTTATAGTTTTAAATAAATATTTTAATTCAATGTAAGAAGCAGCAGAAAATACATACCAAATTAAAAAAAAAACACTCAGTGCACACATAACATATAAGCTCCTAACCCTACAATCTTATCTCTAAAATATATCTCTGGCACTGAACATGTTCTCATATCATGAATATCAAAGATTCTGATGAAGTCACTCTGACTTTCCTCTGATAAACACATTCAGACCTCAGAATTACTTATTGAGGAACATTCTCATATCTATAGTACAAATCTGCCACTTGTTGCTTTGAGGAGAGCAACTCCAAAAAGGAATATTAAAAAACCCTCACAAATAAGAAAAAAAGATAACATAATTTGGATCAAAGAAAAATATCAGTCTTTTATTCCTGTTAACAGAACAGTTTTAGGAATGGCAGAACATTTAGAAAAAATAGAGCTAAAAATAAAAAGACATCCTAGGCCTTGTTCCCACTTATGGAGAATTCAGTGCCTGATCTGAATGGATGAATTGCCCCAAAAATAGTTCCTGGTTTCCACTATGTTTGCGCTGATTCTACAAATTTGAATCAGGCACCTTGGCCTCTACTAGCTCTGACTGTCCCCATCCCAGCCTCCTTACTGGCTTCTTCTGGCCTCCTTTGGCCTCTAACCGGCTTCTCCAGCTTTTTTGTGGCCTCCTTCTGTTTTCTGTGCCTGGAGAAGGTGGGAAGGAGGTTGCAGGAAGGCCAAAGAGAAGCTAGTGACCCAGGTACGGAGAATGGGGAGGTGGCTGAGGTCATTGCAGCTGTCCCCTCATCACTGGCAGTGGAATCGAATCCGCCCCGCCTAGTTCCCACTTGGGCCGGGCCAGATCCGAATCTGTCTGTGGTTCCCACTGGGATGAATCAATTTATTTGAGAATAAATCTCAAAAAACATCCCTTTAACCCAGCGTCTTTTTGATGTGGGTTAAATGGGTAAAAACCATGCCCCCCCTTTCCCAATTGCTTCAGTGATTCAAATTAAGTGGGAACCATAGTGGTTTAAACCAGATCATTTCAAGTCACGATCCAGTTTAACCCATTGTGGGAACAACCCCTTAAAGTCCCCGACCCAACATGGAACATGTATTCTGAACAAGTAGCTCTTATACTACTGCTGCTACTACTAATATTTATTTATATTCTGCTTAATCTCAAGGAAACCAAGCAGATTACAGCAGTAAAACAAGATACAATCAAAAGGAAAAAAAATTACTTTTTCAATAACTGAGCTCTCTAGCCTTGTGAGGTTTTCTCCCAAAGCAGTCATATACTATGGGAAAAAGTTCTTCACCATGATTAGAAGAATACAGTGGTACCCCGGGTTACGAAATTAATTCGTTCCGCGGTTAATTTCGTAACCCGAAATACCTTCGTAAGCCGAATTCCCATAGGCGCTAATGGAAAAATAGCTCTCTGCTGCCCTCCGGTGGCGGAAAATAGCGCCGCGGTTTTTTCGTAACCCGAAGAAACCTTCGTAAGCCGAAGCAATAAATCCCTATGGGATTTTTTCGTATCCCGAAAAATTCGTAACCCGGCGCATTCGTATCCCGGGGTACCACTGTACATATAATATGATACTACAGTTAATGCACAAAAACTGCTAAAGACTAAGGTAGGTTAACAAGGTTGCCATCTCCTTGTTGCTCTCCTGAAGTAGCACTATTGGGGACAACCAAGGCTCTTTTGTTTCCCCAAGGTCAACCTGAAAACTGAATGGAATGGATCTACTCAATTGTGTCCTTTAAGATTGCTGGAAGCTGGATGATCACAAGCATTTTGGCTCCAAAGGGGATATTTAGGCCTTTTGATGCATTACATACCGCACCTTGAATTAGTCCCAGAAAGATTGGCAGCAGTTGTAAAATAGGTGAAATATGCTGCCATTGGCCTATTGCCATCAAGTGATGGACAACATCATTTTGTATGAAGTGGGATTTCCAGAAACCTTGTAAGCACTACAAGCATAATCTGGAAGTCACCACAGCATGACTGGAAAGTACAAAAAACTACAATACCAACCAAATGCTGTTGGTTAGCCTGGACAGCTTATTAAAAAATTAGTTTGAAAGATTTGTCAAATATTTGTTGTACGTTAAGCTTCTTTCTTTCAGTGACAAGGTTTTGATTTAATATATACATTTTTCTCTTATGTCTGTACATGTCACTATCTTGGCCTGTGTGGTGCATGTAACAGAGGGAGCAAGAGCAATAATGTGCACTGAATATTTTATTTATGTGAACAGAACTTTAATGCTTCATAAATATTTATAGGATCCTTGATACTTATGGAAATGTGATATGGTATACACAGAAAATAACTGATTCAAGAATAGAAAAGAACTGAAATAACAGTGTTAAAATAACAACTACAACTGCAGAAGCAGTAACAATAATGTTGTGTTTAAATGAGTGAAGTTTTCATTTTATTGATGAAGCATGGTGAGTTTGTTAATACCCAGTCTGTGCCTCACTTGAATTATGATTTCTGCCAAAAACTTGCCCACAAATCTGAGAAAGCAAAATCCACTCAAGTTAGTATCTAACCTCATTGTATATGGCGTTTGGAAAGCTGCTTTAAAAAGTAATTAATTTCATCCAAAGACCCTCCCACCAGGTAGTTAAAATAGTAACTAAGTACTACGCAATTTGAATTCTGCATGCATCAAAATCACATTTTTATCCCATATACTTCAGTGTTATCTCAACATCCAACTTAGTCCGGCCTGGAACCATGTGATATCCCTTCCTCACCATTTACTGAGTCCACAGCTCCATAAGTCTAAAAAGCTACAGTGGCACAGCAAAGGAAGTGACTTTATCCCTAGTTAGCTTTAAAACCTAAACGTAATGCAATTATGTTTTATGTGAAGTTGAAGGCTTTCACAGCTAGCAGTAGTTTTCTGTGAGTTTTCCAGGTTATGTGGCCATGTTCTGGAAGAATTTATTCCTGATGTTTTACCTGAATCTATGGCTGGCAACTTCAGAGGGTGAACCTCTGACAATGCCAGCCACAGATGCAGGTGAAATGTCAGGAATAAATTATTCCCGAACACGGTCACAGAGGACCTCATCGCATGGGTCCTGGGGAATGGGCCCAGCACGGAACAGAAAGTGGCGGGAAGGAAACAGAATGGGGATATCACCTATTTTACTGCATCCGAAAACGCTGCTGCTGCTGCTGGAAGTCACTGTTCTGTTCTCCATCTGTCCCACAAGAAGTGATTTTCAAGAACTGTCCCCATCTTGAGATTTGAGGTTTTGTGAGGCACCAGCACACTTTGGCAGAGAAGGCTAAAGACCTTGTAAAACTACAGATTCTAGGATTCCATAGGGTGGAGTTACAGCATTTAAAGTGGTGCATAATTTCTGCAGTGTTATGTATGCATCCTAAGATATCTGAAAACTGACCTCTTCCTTTGTATGCAAGCTCTATGAATGCATATTCACCAACATACACTACCTTATATAGGTTTTGGAGTGAAGTTGATGAAACATATGGAAATAAGCCAGAGAGAATACATCTTCTCTGGCAAAATTTTCCTAAATGCCATTTAAAGACATTAATGGGAAAATTTTTGTAATCTTATCCTCATATTATGTTAGATTCCATGAATTACAACATGCATGTAGTGGCTTAGTTGTTAAGACTCTAATTCTGATGACTGGAAGATCAGAAAGTTGGCAGTTTGAGGCCCAGGTGCTGCATTATGGGATGATCTCCTGTTACTAGTCCCAGCTTCTGCCAACCTAGCAGTTGGAAAGCATGCAAATGCAAGTAGATAGATAGGTACCACTTCTCAGTGGGAAGGTAACAGCATGTGGTGCAGTCATGCTGGACACATGACCACCAGAGCAATCCTTGGACAATGCTGGCTTCAAATGCTGGTGAGATGAGCACCGCCCCCTACAGTCAGTTACAACTAGACATTCATGTCAAGGGACTGCCTTTATCTTTTTGCTTTTTGACTCTGTGAAACTTCAAAATGACCTCACCACCATCATCGATCCCATGCTATTTTAAATGGCAAACCAATATAGGATGCAAGACAATGGCATGGGCTTGCTCAGGGATTTGGAAATCATTCACTTTTGTTTTCATTGCACTACTTAGAAATCCATTGGCACCTAAGTTGCAAGATTTCTTTATTCTCCCCATGGAAAATAAACAAAACTGAACATTTTCTTTATTTAGGAATAGACCTTTTTCTAATATGTTCTTTTTTATGAATGTTTTTCCTGGGATAAGATGTTTTTGTGCACCTTTAAAATGTCTTTGTGTGTATGCATGTGAAGTCTTTTGAAAAAGCATAGTTAAAATGATAATAGGCAACTAAGAAATATGCACACAAATATGTTATTAGTCTTGCAGTCCACTAACGGCATACATTCCCAAAACTTTGGTTAATGCACATTTCTTTTACATCCCTAGCTTCCTGAATCAACTTCTTCCTGTTGTTTTACATTAAGGCCAGCCCTTGAATTATAATAACCCAGAACACTGCAGAAAGTATGTGCATGATTTTATTTATGTTTTGCTTAGTAACATCTTCAGTGGGCACCACTAAGCTCTGCTAATCTGTGAAATTGTTTTCTGCATTCTAGCATAGTAAAAGTTAATTGTTTTGTATAATGAAACAAAACTATCTCCAATCTGGCCCTTTGCTCAATGAGATCATTCACCTATGGCAATGAGTTTTATTTCTGAAATTGGGCAATACAGTAAAGCAAAAAGGGTAAATTGACCGTGTCCTCTCCTGCACTCCTGGCTTCTTTTTGGTCTTTCTAGGGTATTCTCATGTTAGAGAGTATAAGGTTTGGTTCCTCTTATATATTAAAAGTGCCCCCTTCCTATCCTTCTTTGAATGCTATTTAATTCATGTTTATTTGATGTCTTCTAACAGGATATTAAGATTTGTACAGGCTGTTATGGAATGTGCTGTAGGACAAAAGAGAACAAAATACATCAAATCCATGTCCCCCGGGCCACCATGGCTGGAGACGTGCATTTGCAGCCCTCTTGAATGAGGCCAGCAGCCAATTAGATGGGAAGTTCCTACCCCACATCAGGGAAGGGTTGGGAGTGGAGCTGTGGCTATTTAAGCCAGCACCACCCTTCCTTATCCCTCTTTGCAATTGTTGTCCCACCCTAATGCCTCAACATCAGTGTGGCTGTGTTGGTCGCGTTAAGGGCCAGGTAGGAATTTTCTCCCCTTTCCAAGGGTTTTTCACCTATCTCACACTGTTGTTCGGGGACTTGGAAAAATGACTTAGGCGGTCACTGGCTGTTGATGGGGGGAGAATTAGTTGTCAGGTAAACACCTATAGCACCCGCTTGGGGTGAAGGTTAGGCCTCTTAAACTTTCTATTTAGGTCTTGTGACTAAGGAGAGAGGGAAAGAGACCTTCCTTAGGGCTAACCTGGGATATAACCCTCAATCAAGTCCTGTGAGTTGAATGAATCATAGAATCATAGAATTGTAGAGTTGGAAGAGACCACAAGGGCCATCCAGTCCAACCCCCTTCCATGCAGAAAATCTCAATCAAAGCATCCCCAATAGATGGCCATCCAGCCTCTGCTTAAAGACCTCCAAAGAAGGAGACTCCTCCACACTCCAAGGGAGTGTGTTCCACTGTCGTACCCACTGTAGCATCTTTGATTGTGTATATCCAGCCATAGTACAGAAGCTACATATTTAATGGCAGGATTGTGGAAGTATCTCTGCTTCCCTTATAATGCTCTGTATAGAATGAAAAACAGATTACGAATGGCAGCAAAATACTTACTGGAAGCAGTAAGTAGTGCCTGATGGATTCCATATCAGTATTCCTAGTTTTAGTCAAAAATATACAGGATTTTCTGAAGTGCCATTTTAGCACCTTGCATAACTCCTTTAAAGTTCACACTACACCGGGAGCACTTTACTGCCCCACTGATGTGGAGGCCATCTGTCCTCTCTGACTCTGCGTGCTTGGCAGAATTTATGCCTGCATACGTCATCAACAGAATCCCCAGCTAGGAAAACACAAGTGACAAAAGGATTAAACACATTATCCTGGATCACCCAGTGTTCAAACAATCATGTAGGGATGCTAATGTCAACAAAACCCTGTGGTAAATCTCAGTTTTATATCACCTACACAATATATAGTTAGAACCTGGAATGTGCTCTTACCTAAGGTGACCTTTAAAGAGTCTGGCCTTATCTGAAGGAACATCATACGGTAATTCTGTACATGAAGCTGTCTCCTGTTTGAAGTCCAAGGCTGGTTTAAAGATAAAGAACCACAAAATGGGACTGGAAGTTCAAGTTAGTTATGAGTGCAGTGCAAATTGCATGCACACCAGAGCACTCACCACAGAACATGAAAGGCAAAGAAAAGACTTCAGTACATGAAATATCTAGGCCTAATTGAGCAGGCTGAAATGAGGATGCAAAGAATACTTCCAATTTTTATAGTCTTCAAGGAGAAAATGAATCTTGACACTGATATAACAATCAACCCCTTCGAGACTTTTCATATTTTGGAGACTTTTTTGGGGGCAAATTCTTGCACAAAGTAATATTTTGGCAAATAAACAAGTGGCTGGAATTCTGTTGGTGAGAGGATTGATAAATGGAAGATTATGAGCATGTATGTCTTGTGTTAAACATGGCACAAGGAGTTACTCTCTAGCTCCTTGTGTATCTTCCAACCTTCTCCCCCAGCAGCTGTCAAAGCCCAGGGTGCACTGCTATGACTATTTACAGGTTGAGGAGAGAGAAAAGGGAGATGACCAGGTAGCATTTGTTCTGGTAAGCAGAGATCTCTTCTATGGCTGCTGTAGTAGTGCTGCTGGGACACCTACCCCTCTTATTCCCCTTGGCTACAAAATGGCTGTCCTGGTGACCCTGAGGCTTGATGAAAGCTGGGTATATGTGTAAGAGAGAGCTCACCAAACCATATGTGCAGAGTATTATGTACTTTATATTCCAGTTTTGGATTTTGTTCAGTGTGTTTTATGATTTATATGCAAAACATAGTGATCTTTGCACCCAAATTCCAAATGAATCTCTCACAAAGGTTTTTTTTTTTTAAAAAAAAACAATTGATAAAATGACCGAAACACTCATAATCTCACCCAGTAAGAAGAAAAGATTTACTGTTATTCCCTTTTTCCTGTCTGTGTGAATGAAGATTCAACTGCTAGGTTGATGGAGCTTCAGAATGGGTCAGTTATAGTATGCTGTAGAAAATAAAACGTCTGGTGCTCTATGGATATGCACAGATTCACAAGTCCTGAACAAGGCATTGTTTTCCATTGTTGAAGAATTTTCAAAAATAAATAATGAAATATGGACAATCTGAAGGGTGCCAGAATCATTACTGTGATATTTTACTGTACAGTAGATTCAGAGAACAGCATTATAGTAATGGGCTTGTGTGTGGGGTGGGGGGAGCAGAGAACAGAGACAAAAACAAAGCTGTCCTGGGTGATGAGAATATTTGTGGCCTTTAATATAAGATTTTGCCAAGATCCAGTGTCTAAGACAGAGCTTATGACCTTGGAATTTCTAATTCCCACGCACTTGTAAAAATACACAACAGGGCTGAAATATTTTAAAAGGAGGGCATGCATGCGCTCATGCACACACACACACATGATTGTCTTGGTGCTCACCTAGTCAGCTCAGAGACTCCAATTGATGCCAGCTATTACCTTAGAACTGAGATGGTGCTTTGCCTTGTTTCAGTTTCCAAACTCTCAGATACTTTTCCATTAATTATTATAAGACCATCAGTCACCACTTTTAACTTTTTAAAGGTGGGGGGATGCATGCATTCAGCTCTTTTCTGAGAGGACAATAGCAACCACATTTTAGAAAGAAAGGTGCAGGATTTGTGTGTGTGTGTGTTCTGCACTTTTCAAACTGGAGGATTTTCAGTAAGGGACATTATGCCTTTTTGGTGGTTTTCTGGGCAATTCTCTTGAAGCTAAAGGTGTCCCTGTGCTCTCTACAAAATTTCGGAGGTGCAGGGATTTTAATACCATGGCAGACTTTAAAGCAGGCACACGGAATATTTTTGCCCACAGCTGGAAAGCCACAATGATGGAGAGAGGCTGCAAGTTGTTTTAACATCAAAAAATCTGCCCATTAAAGAGTCAGTATGCAATTATATACAGACATACATACCAACATGTATTCCTCTCCCTGCTTATATTTCCTACCCTTTCATAGATGCACAACTATCCCACTCATTCCTCTTTTTCTTCTCACTATATTCTTTCCATCCTATCTCTCCCTTTGACCCATTCTTTCTCCATTGCAAACATGGGGAACTCATGAGGCTCCCCCTTTCTGCCTCCAGTCCCTATCCTTTCAACTCTGAACCCCTGTCTTAAAAAATAAAAATAAATAAAAATAATTATTTTAATAATAATAATAATAATAATAATTTGTATTCTGCTTTTTCACAAAGGAATCAAAGTGGATTCCAACAGTATAAATAAAATATCAAACAATTAAAAATTAAAATTTAAAAGCCCCCAAACCTCACCCCCCCAATCATAAAAACAGTGATCAACCCATAAAAAGAGATTAAACATCAAAAAATTTAAAACTATCCAATAGAAATGCATTAAAATTTCGGGCAAATTAGCAGAGAATAAACCTTTTGCTGCCTTCTTGACAAGCTGCCAGAATGTAGTCTGTGTTTTGCCCCCTCTTTCTGGCTTCCTTCTAGCCCCTACCTTCTGGTCATTTCTGAGGTGTTTCAGAGTGATGGGACTCATGGTACTCAATCAAATATTTCAGAACTTTGAAGAGCCAACAGCGGAGGATTAACAAGGGCCATCTGTGTGTAGTTCCAGAAACCTTTATTTGTCCTCAGCAGGTTTCCCTGTTATCTTTGGCTGGAGCTCTCTGAATATTTGAAGCCTTGACAAATACTTGACACTTGGACCAGAAAGAAAAGAAGGGAGGAAGAAGTACAAATTCAGGATGGTGGAGTACAAGAGAGATAAAAAATATGAATGAAAAGAATAAAGCAAGGGGCCAGACAGTCTCAGAGACTGTCTTGGGTAAGCAAAATGGAGGTAAGTGGAAGAGTGGGGTAAATATGGTTCAGAGATAGAATGGGGTGAATGGGACAGTGTCGAGGGATTGAGAATGGGATGGAGCAGAGTTTGGGGCAAATATCACTTTTGAAAATATATTTTCTTTTTAAAGAAAATGTTTTTCAACACTTGGTAGACACTGTCTGGAAGAAAAACTCAGCAAAAAGATTTCTGAGCAATTTTTTTTATGGAATTCACACTTTGTAAAATATTCTGAGAAATTATTTGGCATGAAAGTACACATGGGTTGGGCTTTAGTTTTTGTTTTGTTTTTGGACAAGTAACAAAGTGTGTATGTGTGCGAAATACATCAGTTCCTGTGCAAAATAGACCCGTATTTCTGAGGAGTATAATATTCTGAATCACTGCATAGAAACCTGGATTGTCTCCTACAGTGGGGGATAAAGCTATGGTAATTTTTCATCCTTACATGAAAGATGGCATAGATGAAAATTTACATCCCCAGTGAATCCCATGAGTGAAGAGCCAATTGCGTTGATGGGTAACATTTCTTAACAGCCCCATTAATTGACGGCTAACTGAAGCCTATTTTCCCTTTTTAAACATGGGACCCAAGGCGGCTTGTAACAAGGTTAAAACAAGATAGAGCTGAAACCCTGATGATAAATATGTTAATCTACAATTAAGCAAGTTACTATACTAAAACATGAGAACCCACAGACTTGCTCATAGAGAGAGAAGGCAGGGAAATTTTCTCTGAAAATGAGTCTGGGTAACAAAGTAGCCAAGTATATGTATAGTAGGATGAGTTATGTTGAAACTGGTGCTGTTGACTAGCCAATAAGGACATTCAACATCCCATCTGTTGTATGGCCACATAGGCCGTGGACCCACAAGCCCCCTAAGTGAACAAGACTTATCTGCAATGATCCTGCATCTCAATAGGGTATAAATATGTTTAGAGGAATGTGAACAGGTCCTAGGCTTCTCATATTTTTCATTTGCATGAAGAGAGTGAACTGCAATATTGCCTTTTGAATTGCTGCAGGGAGTACATTACAGGGAGTATTCGATGACGCTTCTGATAGCTTAAAAATTACTTTCCAAAGAACAAATAAATCCTCAAAAATTAGAATAGTAAATTTGGAATAAAACAATTCTTGCTACATCAGGACTATTGTGAGAAAATCTGTCACTCAGACAATATTATCAGAACCACAGGAGCACACACAGCAGCGTCATTTACAGTGACAATAGTTATTTAATCCAGTGAAAGCAAAACCAAACAGATCACTTAAATCTAAATCATTTGTCCTGTAGCTGCAAAGAAACAACTGAGGAGTGAAAGTGAGGGAAGCTTGTTGCTTCAAGAGCCTAGCTCTGTGAAGGCAATACACTACAGAATTGCAAAAGTGTTCATTGCACCTCATTCTGGTAATAATGGGCCTGAACACACAGGCCAAAATAAAGCTGCTTCAGGTCACTTTGGAGATATGCTGTTTGAATGACATTCATTAATTCATTCAGCATTAATGGAAGAATTTAGAATGTTAGGTGAAACCACTAGGAAAAAATGAGAAAATTTAGTAACTTATCAAATTAACCAATGAATAAACTCCAAACTCTGCAGAAGCCTGGCAGCTCTATGTGCTTTCAAGTCATTATCACCTACCCAAGAAGAATATTAGTCAGGATGGTGGCCATATTCTTTAGTATGTTTAAGAAAGTAGGCAAGAATAAGGTTAAGGCTCTGTAAGGCCTTGAACTAGGGAATTGGTTAAATGAGTACAATGCTTTATTGTTCGTATCTTTGGGGAAAGTTTCAAGTAGAAGAAATGTCTGCTTTGACTTTTGCTGCTGCACCTCTCCCACCTGTGCCAAGACAAGGAAGTGGAACTGATCAGCCCAGAGGTATTAGGTGACCTGGGGGAGAAAATGGAATCCCTATTCATGCGCTTGCCTAGACTTGGGGATCAACTTTCATCAACTTGGTCCAAGTTATCTTTCAAAGGGCCATTGGACTTAAAGTTATAAGGATGTCTGTCCTGGGCTGTGCTCTTTGCTTCAAATCCCAAACCCTGAGCAAGACAAATTTGAAACTCAGTCTAAACTGCAATAACAAATGACAGTGCTATTGTCACTGCAGCTACTGAACTACAGAATGATCTGATTTCCCCACATGAGATAGAACACTGCATTTGCCAGCAGAATGGAGTTTATGTGAGGACATCTGCATTTCTTCCTTTTATAGTGTGACTTTTTTGTGTATAGTCCTAGAGCAATGTAGCAATTCTGAAATGCAAAAAAGAGGACTGAAAGGGGGAAAGGAAATACATTGTCACTCAAAAGTTCACAGTTTCCTTTATACCAAGTGGAAAGACAGTGAAAACAATCCATTTAAAACAGCACTAAAGACAAAGATTAAATGAAAGCTTGGGGTTACACTGAAACTACCCTGTGAGCTAAGACTCATTTTTCAACGTGCAAATATTAATGTAGTGTGTGTGTATGTGGGGGGGGGGGGGGGAAGGGGGCAGGTAAAGTATCTGAGACATGCTAAAATCATAAAGGTTTTCACTTCAACCAAAACAGGGCATTTTGCTTGCACTCTGTCAGTTTTCTTTTTTAACATTTGCAGGTCCCCTCCACCATTAAGCTGTCCAGAATGAAATACAAACTAAAAATTAAGTTGGGCAATTTAACATTAATTAGAGATGGGGGGAAATGTTGTTCCGTTTGCATTCCTAACCAAATCAAAGTAATTCAATATTCCAGAATGAACTGCAGATTGGAATTGCATCTTTCAGATTCTGCAGTTTTTCCCATGTATTTTTCAGCTTAAAAAACAAACAAACAAAAAACTGTGTACAAAATCATGCATTTCAAGTAGAAAAATGAATCTTTTAAGGCAGTGGTGAGAACTGTGTAAAACTCCAGATCTTTCTGAATTCCATCTCACCAGTGTGTGTGGCTTCTCCAATGTGTGTGGAATGAATACCCAGAAAAGAATAGTGCTGAATGGGTTATAGGAATGGGCTTGCTGGGGCTGCTAGGTATTGCCATCAAACAGCATCTGCTGTGTCACATAATCTCTTTCACAGCATCTGTTACAAAAATGATATAGAAAATGCTTGTGTTAGCAGGAAGAAACTGTGCAAATAAAAGTAAATTTCTCTCTATTTTTTTTTTTTTTTGAGAAAAAAATTATAGCGTGATGTGGAAATTGGATGGAATGGATTTAGGTCTGAATCACTATGAAACTGACATAGATTATCAATAGACAGATTCATCCAGCCATAAACGTAGTCCTGAATATGGTTCTTCAGCATTTGCTAAAGCAGAGTAGTAATGGTAATATTTTATGATGACAGGACTAAGGCAGTTCACTGATGAAACAAAAATGGAGAGGAGTTCATATGACAGACCCAAATGAACGTTATGATCCTAAAATGTATTTACCTGACAGAAACTCCCATGAAAGTACAAACAGTTTATTTCTGAGTAGGCCCACATTGTAAGATGGAAGAAGGGGTAGAGCAATGCAAAATACAGACACGTACAAACATGAAGTTTTGAAAGAAAAGAAGATGGAATGAATACTCAGAAAAGAATAGGGCTGACGGGGTTATAAGAATACCCAATTTGTCAACTATGAACATCACTCTATTTTGTTGATGCTAATGAATCTGAATTTAAATAATGGAGGACTAAACTTGCCCTTCCTATGCAGATATCAATATCACTTTGATAAGGGCATGGTGGTGGTCTAGTTAAACAAGCATAACACTAGAAACAAGGGAACTGGCTCTGATCATCAATGTCTTCAGTGAGAAGGAGCCCATGAAATGATAGAGCAAACACAGAACATTGTTTATTTGCTCCAGCTACTTTCCCCCCCACAGCCATTGAACTCTTAATAACGATCAACCATGATTGGTGTTAGATAGTAGTCTGAGAGAGATCTGCTTGAGAAATTTGATTTTTTTAAATTCAATAGACCCTATATGTGAATTGGTTTGTAATGTCCCAAATAGTTAATGGCAAATAAAAAGAAATGTATCAAATGCAATTCTTGAGCCAAAATACTTTTAGAACTCTGTTTTGAGATAAAATCCATCCAAAATACACATTTAAGTATGTGTTTAAATGGGACATCTTTGCCTGAAGAGTAGCTACTTTCTTCCCACTGATGAATGCAGAGAAGAGAGAAACGTTTTCTCAGAAAGAAAACATGCTAAAGTGACAAGGGCCTGGAATTTATGCAGTTATTTATTAAAATATTTGTACTGTACCCTGTATTATGGGATCATAATACAAGTAAAATAATAAATAAAATACTAATACAAGTACAATCAGTTTAAACAGTCAAAATCAATTAAAATTTTTAAAAGGGAATAATAATAATAATAATAATAATAATAATAATAATAATAATAATAATTTAAACAGAGTAAAATATATTAAACACTTTAACAAGTTAAAACAGTTTAGAGGATTTAAAAAGTTTATATACATGTACATTGGGAACAACTCAGGGCCCAAAGGCTTGAATAAAAACATATTTGAACAAGATACTGAAATGAAGTCAATATCAGTGCCTCTTGGGCCACCAGTGGCTGATTTGGTCATCTAATGACTTATCCTAAGGCAAGCAACTTAAGCTTCTAAGGTGCTCAACAGAGAGTGTTATTCTGCCAATGAAGGGAAATCTACACTGATAGACCACTATTCAGTATTCCAGTTTACCTAGTGAAGGAGGCTGAAAACCTGTTCCCTAATTCCCAAATTCATGTCTGGAGAATATTTGTCCTATTAGATGTTTTGGACTGCAACTGCTGGGTTTGGCTTATGGGAGATGGACCCTAGAAAATTTAGAGGAGCTAAGATTCCTTTCCACTTATATGCTTACAACACGTCTTCCACCTGCTCACATCACTTTAGCTTGGATGATACTAGTGTTTGTTTGCTTGATGGTGTCGCTCTTCACAATTATCTACAATGAATAAGAACATAATAACTCTTTGTAATAGCACCTGGTAAGACTCCAATGACACTTCTATACTGTATGTAATGTGGTTGATTGATCTCATAAAATGCAGGGTTTTTAATCTCTTGATGAATTTTCCAGGCTTATTCTCCCCTCCCCCGCCCTTTAAAGGACTTTTAAAGTATAATTACAAAGAAAAGAGAAAGAGAAAAGAAGAAGAAGTGAGGAAAAAAATAAGTGGGCAATACAGAGAATATAAATGTGGAGTTGGCATATACATTAAATAACTGGGTTATATTCCCCAAACTAAGTTTTCTTGAAGGTGATGTCTATAAATACATGTTGATACGTAACTAAAGCAGTAAGATCTTCTGATGGCTGAACAATAGATGTTGAATATTTATCCTTCAAGCCTTGGAGTATAAGTCTTCTAGCAACAGTAAAAGCTTTAGGCTTATTCACATACAGCTCCCTGAAATAATTTTCTTCCATTACTCTCTTTAAAAAAATATCAAAGCAATATTAACAAATGATTAGTGAGGCTACTGAAGTTTGATAACGTAGAGCTTACAAAAAGAAATGGCCTAGCTCATACAATATGCTTTTGCATGTTGCCTTTTTACTGCTTAAATGGAAAATGTGAGGAGCTTAGGTTCCAATATTGCACATAATCTGCATGTGCTGCTTAGGCTAGGTACTCATAAAGGCAGTTGCTTTGTTGGCAGTTGGTTGATGCATTTCATTGCTGAAAAAATTGATGGGTAATTTAGAGAACAATACTGTTGCTTCTCATGCATGCCCCAAGGGCAGTGCATAAAATATGTGTAGTTATTATCTCCATTATCCACAGTGTATGCTCAGCATATACAGCTATCTGTACTTTCTGTATTTTCAGGAATCTTGGGCTTAGATCAGCTGCTTAGTTAAGCATACATTTCCTGGACAGATGACTCTAATCCTTCCTTAAAAGCCACCAGCTTCTGTGAGCCACTGAGGTCTGTTCTCCTGCTGGGCTTGGCAAAGAGACGTTTCCATCTCCCTAATGCCAGCTATCTCTGGTGTGACATTCAGAAACAAGTTTGCTGTGGCAATTTCTCTTTGCATAGGAGACCGCTAGTGGGGAGGGTGGAAATGTCAGTCTGCTCTGCTTCAGTCAACTGGAGAACAAACCTGTGTCACCTGCAGAGGCAAGGGGCTGTTAAGGTACAATAGGGAGATTTTACAATTACAACAATAGTGCCACAATCTTTCATAGTGTACATAATGTAATATACAGGCAAATTCTACTTCAGAAACACAAGCTCTCAGGTTGTGTTTATATTCGTAATTACAATCATCCTGCTCTAATCTTTATTAGGACTTGGTGAGAATTCAAGTGATTGAAATATTGAACACTATGCAATTCATGACCCTCCAGATGTTGGCCTGAAACACCCACCAACACTCACCACTGCTCACTAGGAACCCCTCCAACATCTGGAGTCTATCCCTGCTTTAAAATACAGGAACTCACTCCCACAATTGCTGCCCTACATGGAGCTTTTATTGATGTTTGACCCAGCTCTGATATATTCTCCCACCTCAGGAGGAGGAGTTGTCAAAAGTATCTTCAGTGAGGTGTAACAAATGTAACACAGGTGACAGATACTTATTCACAGGTGGCAGAAAATTTTGCCCATACTATTATTTGGAAAACTGTGGGCAATGGTTTACTGGCCATTAGAATCATAGCTACCTCTTCCACTTGGGGCTCCATGTTTGTTCAGGTACAGTGGACTCTAAGAATCTGCTGGGGTTTGGTACCAAGATTCCCTGTAGATATCAATAACTGTAGATGTTCAAGTCCCATTAAATACAGTGGCATAGTAATCAAGGTTTGGTTTTTGTAATGTATATGTGTATGTGTGCATGTGTGCATGCATGCACATGTGTGCATGTCTATGTATAATATTTTCATGTTTTGGATAGTTGAATCCATGGGTAAAGAATAAGTGGATATGGAAGACTGACTGTACATTGGCTCATCAGGGTTCAAGGCTCTGGAATATTCATTTGCCCTCTTTAGGTGAATTACAACAATCGCAGGGCCATTTAGATTCCATTTAGATTTAGAATACTATGTCAAGGGTTTCCAAATTAGTCAGTTTATTCAAGCCATTAGCACAATGTTGATCCACTAACAACAACAACAAACATACTAGAAATATTCCTTTCTGAGTAGTTTGTATCTTTTCCATCTCGGTAAGTTGCAGGCCTTTCATAAAAATGGCACTGAATTAAAATGGATCATATCTCCTCTGTTGCTTGGAGCAAAAACCAGTTATTTAAAGTCATGCCTGCTTTTTAATTTTGTAATGGTGGAAAGAGAACAGAGTCAGGCACTTACTTTGGTTTGTGGGATGATGATTTCTCATTGAACTTGTCTGTTTCCCTAGCTCTCTGACCAAACCTGAGCCCAGGCTAGCTCTTAAATGTAAGAAATTCTGTTGAATTTTTGTGTGCACAAAGCAGCAACTTTGCCTAATGACAGAGTCATTTTTGCCAAATATCATTTTGCAAGTGTTATTTTCATAAGGAAAAGGAGCAGAGGGCCTTTTGCTCAGCATGTCCTCATACCTGACAATATCACTGGCTGGCAGGTGGACAGAATGGGGAGGAGGGGATAAGGTAGAACATGATATCCATGAAATATCTATTTTACATTGGAAAATCCACTTGCTTCTTGGCCTTCAGTAGCTCTCTATATGGGCCTTCCTGAAGCTTATTAACTTCAAGGGAGAGCTTTCCTTTGGTCCCACCACCCACATGGGCCTATTTGGTGTGGAGACAGGACAGAGACTTCTTGGTGACCACTTCCAGGTTAGGGCATTTCCTCCTACTAGAAACTCAGCTGGCCCCACTCTGATTCCTTTTGACAAGCAGATATTTTTATTTTATTTTTTTATTTAAATACTTTTTATTTAAACAGGCATTCAGCCTTTAACTGGTAGTGGCAGAAGGACCTTTGAATGGAATGGAATATGTGGTATGTTTTATCTTTACTTTATTTTGAATGTGTTTATAACTGTTTATTATTCTATCATTTTATTATATTGTACTATATATTGTTTTACCTATATTTTCTTTTAACAGCACAGTGTTATGCATGTCTAAACAGAATTAAGAGACATATTTTAATATGGTATACTGTCATTGCTGCCTGAGATCATACTCCTACACATGTGCTTACAACTACATATTCAGTGGTATTTGTTTAAAAATGGCTGCTGTATAGTGAAATCCCATGCATGTTTTCTCAAAGTAAGGAAGTAGTGGGACTTACTGCCAAAGAACATGTATCAAGGACTGAATCTTTGCTTTGAATGGTTCTTTTTCTGCTAGTGTTGTAAAGATTTCTTTTCATTTTTCTAATTCAAACTGGATAAGTGTCAGGAAAAATATTACAGGCCCCACACAGACAGGCCAAAATAAAGCTGCTTTGGGTCGGAGGTATGCTGTTTAAATGATATTTGCATCCTAAGAGTCCAGAAGCCACGCTTTCAGACTCTTAGGACGCATGCATCATTTAAACAGCATACGTCAAAAGTGACCCGAAGCAGCTTTATTTTGGCCTGTTTGTACAGGCCCACAGATAGATATATGAATAGAGTCCATCTCAAACTCTTGGGTTAGATAGGTAAGTTGGGTTTATTTTCTTGCTCCTTGATCCTAAGAGATGTGACCCCGTTTAAATCTATTTGCTTCTCATTCCTTCCTTTTGTGGTAAGATAAGGATAGTAAGCTCCCTTTAGCTATCAAACTATTTTCTTTCAATATTCTTGTCACTCATGTCTGGATTCTTTCATTTTATTGATATTCTGTGTGGATACAGACATTTAAAATATACACACACCAAATCTTCATTGCATATTCTCCTACATTATGACCTTACCTTTGCCATTTAAATTTGAAAGAGAGCTCTGTGTAAGATATGCTCTGGCACTGTTGAATATTACTGTATCACTTGTTATTGTATTTACTATTTATTTACTAAAAGCATTTCTATGTTGCCTTGAGGCAAAGCTTCTCCAAGATGGTATGCAAAATAAAGGTAAAATAAAATATAAACATAAATGCAAGTATTTCAACTGAGCACATCTCCTCATTCTGGGACAAAGGTGTAATATAAATTGAGTAAATAAGTATCTAAATAAATACATAAAATACATAAAAACAAAAGAAAACATTTAAAATGGCTTCAGTAATAATAATTCACACATTCAAGAGAGATCTAGAATCAATAAAAAGCAGTCAGGACCAACTGGATATTTAACAGGGGGAGCCACATGAATATCCTGAATTGTGCATATCAGAAATGTGGAACCACCACATGTGGAACCTCCCTGTATCTTTCACCCACCACCCACTAGAACATTTTACTAGTGGTCCTATGAACCAGACTTAGGTGGCTACTCTTAGGGCCAAGACTAGTTTATTCAGCTGTACATGATCCTTCAAAAACATTTATTTCTCTGGTCTCAAGTCATTGAGGGAATTTTAAACTTGGTCCAGCAAGTGGTTTAGCAGATACAGAATCACTGTTTTATGCTCTGGTTACCCCATAAATAACTGTACAGCTGTGTTCAACACTAGGTAATGCTTCTGAAGCACTGTTGAAGTGAGCCTGAGGTAGAATGTCTTACAGTAGTTTAGCCTGGATGTAATTAGGGCATGAATAATTGTAGCAAGGCCTGCTTTCATATCAGCCAAAATTGATAAAAATTGCACCAGAATGTCTACAGAGAACATCACCCAGGAGAATCCCCAAGTTGTACCCTTGATCTTTCAGAAAGACTATAACCACATCATTCACTGGTGTCATGTTTTCAACCAGAATGGCATGTTTTTTTGTACTTCTGTTTCTCTCTATGTAACCCTATATTAACAAGGACAGGACAGTTTAGTCCCTGAGTTTTGTTTATTGATAAAAGTTGCCAGGTTGAAAACTGGAGAAGGTTCTTATGTCTTTAATGGTTGTGTAGATGAGTGATATTCAGCAAGTCTTTCTTGTTACCTGGTTGCCTGATGTGCAAAATCTGCCAAAACTCCCTGTTCCACACATTCATTAAATGTACAAGAGGTCTCTCCAGTTTTCAGTCTGGCAATCCTATTAAGAAAGGAAAGAATATTTGATTATTTTTTTTTTTAAAAAAAAAAACATGGTCAAAGAATGTGTTTCTTGACTAATGAGAATCTTTAGGGCAGTTTGGAAGCAGTTCCATACTGTACAATTATAACACTATGGTTTCATTTTATCTGCAATGGCGGCATCCTATGGAATTTGGGGGTTTGTACTTTGTAACAGGCACCAGAGGAGCTCCCTGGCTGAGGATACCAAAGCCCCCTCTCTCCTAAACTGCAAATCTCAGGATTCCATAAGATGCATCTGTGGCAGTTAAGAATGGATTATGGTTATATAACTGGAATGTGAAAGGGTTCTGGGACTTATTCTGCACAAAATTCAAAAAATGGAGGGTTTTGCACAGAAAAGAGCATTTTCAGCACAAGAAAAAGCATTTTCTTTCCAGTGGTAAATTGAGTTTGTGGACTCCACAGATGAAGCTATGACAGTTAAAGTGGTGTCAAACGGCATTCATTCTGCAGTGGGGCAGTAGTTATATAAAAACTAGAAGTGATATGTTAGTTTGCCACTTTGTAGCCCCATTAGGAGGGCACATTGGAATTTTCATGGGATGGGAGCAGGAAATGCAAGATATGAACATTATACCATAGTTAAAATACACTGTGATTCTCACTGAGGTCAGCAAATGCTCCAACAGATACTAAATGCAAGTATTACTGTGACTGTATTACTATCATTATCAGTATTATTATCATCATCATCATTCCTAGCAGGAATGGAATGTTGCATTCTGATCCTAATTTGAAGGAACCAGTGTAAAAGTAGTATTTACCATTTCAGGTACATTATAGTCCAACTTATTACCAAAATGAAACTCCAAGGCTAGCAAAAAATACTCAAGATTGGCTTTACAATGAAAGCAGAGCTTTCAGTATTTCCACATGCTTTTTCCTCACCATAAATGTGCTAAATTGCTGGGGTCTCTCAGCCATTTCCCCTTTGTGCTTCACTGGGTGAATTCATTTAACTGGTGAATGCATTTCTGACTGATAAATGTATAGGCTGGGTTTTTAGAATGTTGGCTGTTTAAATTTGCCCCAGTGGCATGGCCTTTGAAACAGCACAGCGTCATTCTCTTTGAAAAGAGGTGTAAAAACCCACTTTGCCTGGTGGAGGTCTGAATACCATTGATTTAACTCAACATAATAATACTAATTTGTGCTCCTGCACCTTCCTTTCCACTCCAGGTTCTTAACACATTGTATTGTTGTAAAAATCCAGCCTCAGGAGTCCTGCTTGGTATGCAGTGTTTTGATGCTGATCTTTTCAGGAGGAAAATAAAGCAGAGTGACAAATAATAGGATTGTTTCATAATGAACCCCAACTGGCAGGTGTACTAGTCATCTGAATGGTCTACTTCCATGGCCTGCCATTGGAACTTCCATGGCCTACCATTAAAGGTCTAGGGGCCGTGCCTTTGTTTTAATCTGGCAATCCTAGAATCAACACAGCCCTCTGCTTTTCTTGGAATAGGCTTGGGGGCATAATTATAGGAACTCAAAAGGAACTCCTGAACCTAATCATTCACCACTGCATCATGTCTTTGATATTTCTACTTTGACAACATTGGTGACTGGTAGCTTCCCTATCAGAAAGGTGGTGAATCTACTCTAAATTTTAGCCTGAATGTTAAAGAAGCTATCAGAAGTGCTGAAGGCTATTCAAAGCATGCTTAACATCTTGGAGTACTCTTTTAAATATAAACAGATTCATCATCACTGACACAGAAGTCACCAATCACTGCTGCTTGTCAATCCTCTTTCCCCACTGATGATCTGTAAAATTAGCATAACTATACTGAGAGATCACAATAAATTGAGCCGAGTTACTTTTGAGCAGAAATCGGGCGAGACACCTTGGCCATTTCAAGTAGGTTGTCATCTAAGGGGCTGAGTAGGTAGGACAGGACAGCATGAGCTGAACCCATGCTATTCTGGCCCTTTGCTCACCAGGGTTGGGCCCTGGGTCAGCCCAGGGATGAGTGGGTGTTTATACACCCGTGCCTGTGCTGACTTGGGACCTGCTACCAGCATCTGCTCCTTATCTTGCTGCACCATTGCTGGTACTGAGAAAACCCTTTTTCACCATGTGTGATGCAGAAACAGTCTGCCTGGCTGCACCCACATGGCCAGGTGCCCTGTTTTTGTATCAGATTTGGTGACAGGGGGTTTCAGTACCAGCAACAACACAGCAATGTAAGGAGCGTAAGGGGCCATATAAATAATTCGGATTTGCGGTGGAGTTTCCAGGAATCTCCTCTACTAAGTGGGGGTCAAATTGACCTTGGGTAAAGACTGTTTACCCCAGGATCAGGGTGGATCCAATGAATCCTTGCCTGGTCTGGCAGGATCAGGGCCAATCCTGGCCCTAGAGTTTTGGCCTACATCATCTGAACTGGACAATGCAAGGCCAAGGAAAACATGGGCCTTTGTGGATAACCCTTGAGTCTATTCACCAAAAGCAGCTTTACAAAATTGACAATTAAAATTTTATTAAATGTCTCAACAAGGGCAGAGGGGGCCAGTGGTAATACCATCACTTCTCTGTCAATGTACTCTATTTCAGTGGCCTGGTTAGCTGGATGATTTTGAGAGTTCTAGTCCCAAACTATAATTTTTCCAAGCTTTACTTTGCTCATTTTGGCCACTAGTGGCAAGATTGGGATGTTTCATTTGTCTTGATGAGAGGAGGGGATAACCTTTGAAACAAGATGGAAAAGGCTATCTCAAAGCAACATCCTGTGGACCATCCTACCCTCCAATTTTGTCCCTAAAGAAGGGATTCCTTGACTGCTCAGGATGCAAAGAATTAAACTCTTTGAGCAGTGACTCAAACTTTGCTCATGTCTTCCTGGCTGCTGGAGTCTTCCATGTCATTTGGACAGTGAATCCCCTTTGGTTTCAGCCTGACCTTTAAATGATTAAAATTTCAAAAATCCTCACATATTTTTCAGCACCATGGATAGCACCACGGGTTACAATTATAGGTCATCTAGAGCAGATTCACCACTCCATTAATCAGTACCAGGGACACATTTCAAGGTTTGGGTGGGAGGGGCCTAATTCCTTTCCAAACCCTTCCCCATTCCTATGAGGAAATTCCCTGAGCTACTTTAGCCTGAAAGGACAATTTGAGCTCTTCCACTGCAAACAGGAGCAATTTCAGAGAGGTTTGGAGAAGCGAAGATCACAGCAGAGAAATGCGTGGGGTTATGCCATTTGTCATAGGTCAATCTCAGGAATGAGAGGCTGCTTGGTGAGATCTATTCAGTCTCTTTCTGAAGAGGGAAGGCAAGATCAGATGCTAAGAAAGATCCCATTCAAAACAAGGAAGTGGATGTAGCCTGCGATAATTAACTGAACTGCACATTTATCATAATATGTCACTGTTTACAAGCAATGTAATGGATCCGGATTGTAGATTTAGACTCCAGACTTTTAGGCTACCAAATCAGTCTAGCAAGACCTGGCAGCTGCTCAGCAACAGACAGCCCTAACCTGATTAAGTGATGTTCTCAAATATAGTTGTAAAACTGCCATTGTCAAACAGCATGCTAGCATGAAGCAAGTGATGTAGAACAACAAGATTAGTATTATTACTGTGCTGCAGTTCTAATTCTCGGGCCCACTCTATGGAAGGGTGAGTTCCAACAAATGGGAGAGCAGAATGCTCAATCACTTCTATGTTTGGTTGATGCTTCTCCTGTTAACCTGGAATAAAAAGTGTGTGCGTGTGTTTGAGAGAGAGAGAGAGAGCACGCGAGAGAGTAAGGTGTATATTCCCCCCCCCCCCAAGGCTGCTCTTTTATCTCAGCCCAGAGATAGAACAACTTTTGCTCATGTCCACTTAATATCTGACCACCAAGTGAATTAAATACATTTTTATAGTAATGCTGCAAAATACTATAAAGAGATATGCAGTAATCTGAACACATCTATGTCTTCTAAGGGTCTGTCCAAGAGATGGAGCCAACATCCTTTTTATTAAAAAAAATAGGAAAAGAAGAGAGGGTAAGTCTGGGATGGATAAGGGTATGGTGACAGACTAAGGGAGGTGGAAAAATGGGCACATTATTTGCCTAAAAGTGTAAAGTAGAATTGGCTTAGTGGAGAGTCTGAGCTGAAGGAAGTTATGAAATTGTGGGGAAGGGGATGAAGGGAGAGAAGGAGTGAGAAATAAAAAAAAATGTTTCTTTGAGGATGATGGGGGTCCAAAACACATTGAATAAATAATCCATTTTGAGACCACTTTAATTGCCCTGGCTCAGTACTAGGGAATCTGAAAATTGTAGTTCATTGTGGCAGCACAGCTCTCTGACAGAGAAGGCTAAATGTCTCACAAAACTACAGTTCCCAGAATTCCCTAACACTGAGCCAAGGCAGTTAAAGCAGTCTCAAATTGGATTATTTCTGCAGTGTGTTTTGGACCAGAGAGTGCAGAATATCAAGGCTCTTAAATCCACACAGAGACACAGTCTAACACATAAACTCAGACTGGGATGCATGGCCTAAGGGAGAATGTGCATTGATGGGAAGAGAAGATGACTAAGCATCATCTAGTAAGCTTGGCTCCAGTGGAATGACATTCATACAGTTCCCAGACTGTCCAAAATCCATATCTTGGTCACTTTCAGCTAGAGTATTTTAGTTCAATGTCAATCGAGTAATGGTTATAAGGTTCAGGTGTCCACATGAGGTTTGGTGTATTTTTCTCCAATGAGTGTTTGGGGCAGATGCATTATAGAAAAGGTAACAACAACAACAACAACAACAATAGTAATAATGATGCTTTTATTTATATACCACCTTTCCTCCAGATACCTTTGGGATGGGGTTAACACCTTTTGTTCTTTTACTGTGATCATCTTCTTCTTCCTAGTCAGAAAGCTAACGTCCCTCCCCTCCTCTCTGTGTGTGCTTCCAGTCCACAATCTGTTACACACACACACACACACACACACACACACACACACACACACACACAGAGTTACAGAGACCCAAATCACAATTTCAAAGGTGGAATTGTCTCAGCCATCTGCTGATTCAGATGTTTACATGTTGTCAGAACATTCTCCTACAGAATTTTCTTTGTGTGACCTTTGCCAGTCATACTTAAGGCACAGAATTATGTTTACTATGCTAGCTAGCATCACAGAGCCAAAAGCCACACAAATTTAAAACAGTTTATCACCAGCTATTACACCTGCTACATACATTACATTAAGATTGTCATATAATAAAAAAATCTTAAAACCAAAGTAGAACTATCATGAATATACAGGAACATTCCAGGCTATTGACTCCTTTGGGTAACATTTCTGCATAATTTCAAATGGAAACGTATGCAGTTTCCTTCTTACAATCAGATACATACATAACTTCCAGCTTGTTCATCTGACCAAATGGAATGATGCTTCAGTTCTCCCTTGGATATCCTTATGCAGAAGCACCACAACTGAAGGTAGTAGCGGCTCTATTTAAAGCTGTTTTCCAAAATGTATATTAAAATAATCAATACAATTGGCACATAAAATAATGCATGGTTTTGGGATCTCCAAATCACCTCATGTAGATGTCATTTTTTATCAGTGCCAGAGAGACCTCAAAAGCCTGCACACATATTTGTGTTCTTTCTGGTTGTGCTAGTAAAACATTTTTTGGGGAGGAGGGGATTCTTTTTTCCTTATGGCCAGTGTAACTATTTTGGGTTCTAATCATAAGCATCATCAGATTGATTTCAGCTATTTTGATTTGAAATGTTATCTGGGGTAAAATGTAATAGCTAAAAGTAGCAAATAAATCATAAAATAAATGATTTCAGAATAATCTTTAGCTCCATCCCACTTTCACCAGACCACTTCAAGGGACAAAATACAAAAAGCTTCTATAAAAGTTCACTTGAGAATAAAAGAAGTCATAATTCCATGTACATAAATGTAGTATGGAGTGCATGTAACTTTTTTTGTAAAGGAAAAATTCATGAACTTGATCTAGTCACATATTCACAGCCATTCATGAAGACTCTCACTTCAGCAAATAATTCTTTGTTTTTTGTTTTGTTTATTTTCTAAATATTTGCTTTCATGTTGTCATTCTGGCAAAAACAAACAGGAAAAAATCCCATATTTAAAAGAAGGGATTTAAAAGAGGATACAAGAGTTATTCCATGTTATCATCATGGAAGTATTTCATGGTTAGAATTTCCAACTGAAACATGGAAAGTAGCATTTATTTCTACCTTTTGAAATATCAGATATGTTGGTATGCTAGATAGTAATTAATTCAATACTTTTCATATGTTATTGCTTAATTCCATTTGCTTCTTTTTTCCCCTGAGAAGCCTCTCTAATGTGAACACCTAGTTAGCTTGACCAATTCTCTTATAATGATAAAGCCATGGGGTTTTGGCATGGCTCATGCAGTTTTAGAAATAAGAGCGGGGTGAAGGAAATAACACTTACTGGCAATTCAGGTGATCTGGAAACCTGGGGTGAACATTTTGACACTATTAATATCAGAATAAATGATAAAGAAGGGCCGAAACTATTACTGTTGTACTGTTCCTAAACTGGTAATACTGAGATGTTTAGAAGAATGCAAAAGAGTGCTGGGATCTTCTGTGGCAGTTAAGAATATATAACCTGCACTCATGACTGTTTTGTATTCATGATCTCTACATAGCCCCTAATGTAGAAGCTACATCAGGACTGTGAAAGTTCCCAATTCAAGAGTATACTAGAGCATGAAACCCTTACACAACAGATCTCTAAACTAAATTGACTATAAGCCCATTAGGGAAGTCTGATATTTTGTTGTTGTTGTTGTGTGTCTTCAAGTCATTTCTGATTTATGGCAAGCATAATGCAAACCTACCATGGTGTTTTCTTTGCAAGTTTCTTCAGATGAGGTTTGCCATTGCCACCTTCTGACGCTGAGAGAACGTGACTTGCCCAAGGTCACCCAGTGGCTTGCATACTACTGACCACTAAAAATGTGACTGCAACCCAATTTACAATTATGTATAAATGCTTACAAATTATATCTGTTTTCAAGTATAAATAAATAATAATCCAATTAGAACAATATACAGTCGGCCCTTCTTATACACAGATTTTTTATACACGGATTTAAGCATACACGGTTTGAAAATGTTCCAAAAAAGTATAAATTTACCTTGATTTTCCATTTTTTATTAGGGACACCATTTTGCTACGTCATTATATTCAATGGGACTTGAGCATACACGGATTTTGTTATACATGGGGGATCTTGGAACCAAACCCCAGCGTATAACAAGGGTCCACTGTATTCCAATTTATACACAGATGTATATTGGACCACTTTTAGGAGGTAACATTAGACTTTTCTATTAGCCTTAAAACCCCTAATCCCCATTAACCAGGCAGCAACCAATATAAGTGACAAGGGTCTGTTTCCTTGTTATTTGAGAAGCCACTGTCTGATGGCCCCCTTGTGTGAGAGATCTCTCGCATGTGTAAGAATCACAGAGGGGGCCTGCTTTTGCCTGCTGCACTGGAGATTGCTCACTGGAAGGGGTGGGAATGTCAGTCAGCTGCTTCCTAAGTGACAGAGGAACAGACCTCTGTCAGTTGCAACAACTGCTGCCCAGTAAATGGGAAGCAGGTGGATCAGGATGAAATCCACTGCACAGGCCCATAACTACAGTGTTTACATGTTTGTAACTCCCCAACAGATTCCAGTCAAGATTTTTATATTCACCAACAGACTCCATTTGGGAGTTGCCATTTTAAAGTAATTTGTAACATTTATAATGTTGGGACACAAATGAAGTTTTTTGCCATTATAATTCCATTTTTAAAATGCAATTCCCTTACTTCCTTGTTTCTAAAAGTAACTAGTTACGTATAGTTACTATAAAAATCTCAATACAGCAGCACTAGGAGTAGTGCAAACAATCACCTGAATCACATTGAACAGCATGTACTATTTCTCCTTCACCATCTAGTGAGATCATATCTCCATAACAATAAAACTAATTAAAAAGTTATTCTTCCACGATAAAGGAGTGACATCATCCCTCCTTAAATTACTCATAATGTTATTGGGAAATGATTTAATTGCAAGCAACTAATTTGAAGTAGCTACTTTCAAGCTGGTCAAAACTTTATGTTGTTGTTGTTGTTGTCATTGTTGTGTGCCTTCAAGTTGTTTCTGACTTACAGAACCCCTAAGGCAAACCTATCATGGTTTTTTCTGGGGCTGAGAGTGTGTAACTTGCTCAAGGCCACTTTGTGGATTTCCATGGCCAAGCAGGGAATCGAACCTTGATTTTCAGTGCCATAGCCCAGTGCTCAAAGCACTATACCATGATGGCTGTCAAACTTTATATAAAGATTGCAAAGATTTTTACTGCTGATGATAATGGTAAACAAAACCTCACAAAGAACGGTATGTCCACTATATGTTCTATCATTACAGGTGTACTTTGTTTCTAATTGGATGGATGCCAGAGTCTATGGGTCCTTTTATGCTGTGCAGTTTTAACACTATCAGCTTAATTTTATAGCCACAGCTGCATCTTATGGAATCCTGGGATTTCTAGTTTGGTGAGCCACTAGAGCTCTCTGGCTGAAATGTTTAAATATCCTTAACTAAACTATAGATCCTAGAATTGTGTAGGATGGAGCCATGGTAGCTAAAGTGGAGTCACCATGCTATTATTGTGCAGAGGCTCTTAATCTGGCAATCTCTGTCCTGCCTGTGGAAGCCCTTCATTTTCTATAATAATTTTCTCTTTAGCTGAAATGATGGGAATTGCTACATTTCTTTCCAAGGGACTGGTGTCAGTGGTATTCAACTGAACCAGCTAATTGAGTAACAATCAGTTGAGTAATACCTCTGCTCAATGAGGAGTTAAAAATCAATTGCCTGGGATTATTCCCAATCACTCCTGGAAATCATTCTTAGATTTAAAAGTCTTTTTTTGTATGTGTACTCTAATTATCAAACTGTGTTTTGTGGTGTGCTGCTCCTTCTTTGCTTTTTATTGTAGTATATTTCATGATACCTGGATAATTGTAATCGGAGAGTGATGATAGCAACCAGATATTAACTGTGAATTGGCAACTTGATGACTTCTACTCCCCCTTATGTTCTGCTCAGGCTCCACCTGGAATATTGTGTCCAGTTCTGGGCACCACAGTTTAAAAAGGATGTTGAAAAACTGGAGCATGTCTGAAGGAGAGCGACTAAAATGGTGAAGGGTCTGGAGGCCATGCCCTACGAGGAACGACTTAGGGAGCTGGGGATGTTTAGCCTGGAGAAGAGAAGGTTAAGAGGTGAAGGACTGTCATTCTGAGGAGGGATAAAGCTTCTTTTCTGCTGCTCCAGAGATTAGGACCCGGAGCAATGGATGCAAACTCCAGGAAAAGAGATCCCACCTCAACATTTGGAGGAACTTCCTGAAAGTAAGGGCTGTTTGACAGTGGAACAAACTCCTTCGGAGTGTAGTAGAGTCTCCTTCCTTAGAGGTCTTTAATCAGAGGCTGGATGTCCATCTGTCAGGAATGCTTTGATTTAGATTTCCTGCATGGCAGGGGGTTGGACTGGATGGCCCTTGTGGTCTCTTCCAACTCTGTGATTCTCTGATTCTCTGATTGTTTATTAACTTGGAACTGCACAATCCATCAAAAAGATGATGCCATCAAACAGAGGACTCTCCTCTATAAATAAGACACAAAGCCACACTAGCTAGTATTCATACCAGCTGTTTAGCTGAATGTAGTGAAATATACTTAGTATACGTAGTTAAATTTACTTAAGTGGCAATGCTACACTCTAAAATTGGACAAACACAGTCTCTGTGTAAGAGGATAAATTGGACAGAGATCTGACATTAAAATGGCAATACCCAAAAATCAATTGTAGAACATTTCAGTCTCCCTGCACATACGGTATGGATTTATTGGTTGCAGCTCTTGAATAAGGAAATTGCAAATGAAGCCTAGAATGAGAAACAGCTGAACTGAATTATATTCACAAATGCAAATACATTAACAGAGGTTATGAATGAGGACAATGGCTTCATGGCACACTACATATATTAATACAGGAGTTCTTGCTACATGTAACAAAAAGAATATTCTCAGAGAAGGTTTTGAACCCAAGGAAAATGACTTTTGATAAGTGATTTATTGCTTTCACACATCAACACTAATTGACCGCTATAAAGATCTGAAAGACTGATATCACTTTATGCAGTTCTTTGAATTTTTTTAAGGCAAGGGTCATAATTTGGATCCTTCTGGATCCTATTACTTTCCACCCCACTCCTACAACTGTGCAAATATGCTTTGTACCTGAGCATTTATTATCAATCTGTACTGCACCCAATGAAATAGGCTTATATCCACTAAAGCTCATGCAAAAAACAAACAAAAAAACAAAAAAAAACAAAAAAACAGAGTCCTCTTCCTATCCTCCCTTTTATGCTCCCTTTTATGTTACAAGAGAATAACATGGCTACTTCTCTGAAAACTACTTAAGTGGCAACAGTGTGACTCTCTGTGTAGGAATAGTGTGACAAAGGCCTGATCCAGATGGGACTTTGAGGAGCCATCATCACGTGCAAGGGCTGCCTGGTAGGCGGAGCACCCACACAGCCGACAACCCTTGCACATGACAAGGGCGGCGCAGCTGCAGCGCACCCACCAGATGGAGTACGTAACAGGGATGTCACAGCTGCGCCACCTCCAAACGGGGCGCAGCAGCTGCAACATCACCGCTCCGTCGCTGGTGCTTTGGGGCGGTGGAAGTGCACTGCAAAAAGGAGCTGCTTCTGCGCGCTTCTTTTTTGCTCCACAGCAGCACCGTACAATTTGGTTGCTGTGGCGCTCCTGCAGAGCAAAGAGAGGCCCCAGGGACACACCTCTTTCTGGTGGTCAGTATCCTGCCAAACAGTGTGCCAATAGTCAGACTTGTGACTATGTAGAGATTTGAAATACAGAACAGATCATAACTGTTCCATATTCACACATACTACTTATTATGATCGTGACACTCTTGTCACTATTGTAATTCATCCTCAACCTATTTTACTGGGTATCAGCTGTATGGAGGGAAAGAGGTGATTGAAGCAAGGGTGAATAATGTTTCCATCAGGTTTGGGGAGATTGGGCCAGGAAGGTTAACTAAGTAGCTGATGTACAATACTGGTCACTCTCTGTGAGTGGTGGCAGGGGGAGAGAAGGACAGTTTGTGGCAAATAGTCTGGCCTGTGCCCACTGATCAAGCCTTAAGGGCATCACTGATTCAGTAAAATAATAATGCTTTGATTACTTACTAACAACATCAAGATGGTTTTCTGTGACTCAAAGAGTGATGTATCAAAAGTTAAATGGCAGCTGGCAACTGCAAGACAAAGCATCTTGCAGTTGGCAAGACTTAGGTGAAGATCTGGAATCTAGTCAATGATGTGAGGGACTATATTTGGGCTTAGGAAGAACCTCAGTAAAGAAACTGATATTGGGAAGTACGTGAGTATAACTTGGTGCTACAGAAAACCATTTATTTTTATTTTTGGCTTTAGCTATGATTATGTATACATCACTTACTTGGCCTACATGAGCACTAAAGTGTGCAACTCCCTCTTTGAAATATTTATGAATTCTGAAACTTTCATGCATTTACAGATACAGCAGCCAAAAACAGAACAAGGCTTGCACCATCTTACTCAAACTAGGATATTTGCCTTTTATTTTAAAGGATCGGATGCTTGCATTTGTGGTCAATCTTCCAATGACCAGTAAAGAGAACTGAAAGTATAAATGGAACCTGTTTTGTGTGACAACATTTTATATATTTTATGACTACTAAATGATCAAACTAATGGCATATTGGAAATGAATTGTTATGTGCCATGTAAGGTTTATGAATACATAGACATTATATTCAGTGAATCAGGATTTTACTGACACTGAGGTAATTTTAACCTCGTTATGCAGACTAAAGAACTGAATCATGGGAACTGGCATACTCAAATTAAAGCTTTGAACTAGTTTTACAAGTTATGCAACCTTGCTTTGTGTAGCTCTGTATCCCCTTGCATTCACTTGCTCTTTATTCATAATTCGATACATTTTCTGAAGTGTATTTTATGTAACTTCCCGTTCCAAAATTATGCTGTATTTGGGGAGTGTGATTTATCATTTCCAATCATTTTTCATTCCTAATCATTTTCATTTTTCACCTAGACAATCATTTTATGGCTTCAGTTTGAAAAAAGCACAAAGACTGTTTATTACATTATTTAATGTAGATATTATCTTATAGGTCTTCTGACCAAATTAAATGCTCATGTCCATATGGGAGATGCCTAGTGGACCCTGACAACATATCTCATATTTCTTGGTTTTAGTGATGTGAACATAACTTTATTGTTGTTTTGAGCCTTCATGTTGATTCTGAGTTACGGCATCCTTACTGTAGGGGTTTCTTGGTGAGATATATTCAAGAGAAATTTACCATTGCCTTCCTCTAAGGCTGAGAGAGTGTGACAAGCTGACCCAGTGGATTTCCATGGCTTAGTGGAGATTTGAACCCTGGTCTCCCAGCGTTCTAGTCCAACATTCAAACCACTACACCATATTGACTCTGTGACTATAATGACTGTGTTTGAATGATGTTTTTACTGAATGGGAAATATCTATGTCCTCTATGAACATGCCCATGCCATGGTTTGCAATGGATAACCTTGCAAGAGAGTGTAGAAGGTGACATACGAAAAACAAATAGATGGACATGATGAACCCAACTATAACTGACTAATGGCCAAATGATACCCTAAGATCCAGAGCATCATCCTACTCCTCCTCAGCAATTGAGGGTTTAAGCATGTCATTATATTTAATTTTAAAAGCAACTGCCAAGCTAGAGGTGATATGCAGCACAGTCCTATGCACACATATATGGACCTCTATTGAAAAATCCTATTTTACTTTTTTATAGGTATAGTACATGGATACAGTACAGGAGCCATCTTGTAAACCACTGTATCTGTTCTTATTATTCATTCTTACATTCAGCTGGTAAGAGAGAAAAGCATCAAGTGGTGGAGATTTTCCTTTCTGTTTCTTTTTCTCTTGATTCCATTGATTCTGAATATGAATTAATTAGACATTTTGCAAAAACTGAAATTTTATCCCATGTGTTCCAGCCAAGGTCAAGGGAGCTAGTGGATGTGAACATGCAGAACATCAAGTTATCCTTGCCTGCTGTTGTGTTTGTGTTGTGTGCCTTCAACTTGTTTCCAACTTGTGGCAACCCTAAGGCAAGCCTATCAATGGGTTTGCTTGGTATGTTTCTTCAGAGGTTGCCCATTGCCATCTCCTGAGGCTGAAAGAGTGTGCCTACTATATAGATGTTAAAGGTAAGGGGCCTTTAAGGAAAAAAATGGTAGCAATTTTAATTCATCACTAAGATGGCTGAATACCAAAAGCTACAAATCCAGACATTTATCATTATCATTTATTTATACAGCTCCATCACTGTACATGGTGCTTTACATGAGCAGTCTAGAAATGTTAATATGCAAGTTTCCTTTCCTCAGGCTTACAATCTAAAACAACATCCTACACACAAGGAAAGGGGGATGTCAGTGGGGAAGGAATTGAGTCCAGAAGATGCTGACTGCTATTCTCTCCCTCTGAGGCCCAAGCAAAGGCAGCTGGGATGGAGGGAGGACACTGAAGCATTAAGTACTCAATACCTAAGGTATGAATGGAAGAATCTTTCCACATTGGTGTCTCCCACAGTCAATATTTTAAATCTCAAGTTCCATCCTAAATAAGAAGAAACCTATGCATT
The DNA here is from genome assembly GCF_019175285.1 of Sceloporus undulatus. Classification (NCBI taxonomy): domain Eukaryota; kingdom Metazoa; phylum Chordata; class Lepidosauria; order Squamata; family Phrynosomatidae; genus Sceloporus; species Sceloporus undulatus. The sequence continues at coordinate 105,189,408 of NC_056523.1, forward strand.
GTGGTAGATGTTTATCAAAACTGCACAGAAACTCATTCTTTCCCAACCACACCTTGTGATATGCTTATGAACAGCAAGAACAGCTTACACATTCAGCAGAATCTCTTAGTAAGGACCTTCCTGAACATTTCTGGTGACAAGTGGGAGTATGACATATTTGAAATTATGTTTCTATACATAGGAAAGCTGTATGTTCCAGAAAACACACTGATATAACCTTTATCCTGACCCTATATGTAGGGTCTTCAAAAGTGGCAGAAGACCTAGCCAGGCAACGTTCCGTAGAGATTTGGAAGTGTCTGTGGAAACACTTGTCATTTAATTCTGCACAATGTATAAAATAGAATTTGGGCAAGATGATTTTTACGGGCCTCTGTAGCTTTGCGTTCAGACCCAAAAAGAAGCTGATGGATTAGAAAATGAACTTCAGAAAGTTTATTCATGTCTGCTGGGATTTTGGTGTTGTACAGGTGCCTAAGAGAAAAACAAGAAAGATTTATATCTGTCTATATTTGTCAAAAGCTTAGTCACATCCATTTGTATCAGTAACTTTGCTGTGAAATTATTAGTCCTTTTTATTAAGATTGTAGAAAGTTGACAGTTGTGTTTTGGTATAAATCATCCTGTGATCGGGGGTCATTCTAAATTGTTCTCTCTTTTTTGCAAGTAAACAACAGGTACCTCTTGCTACATTACAATGGGTTTAAACGTCAAGTGCAAACTAAGCATTTGTGAATCAATATGGCTCATTGGTGCATGTTCCAAAACCTTACATGATCTGGTTCTAACTAAGCTTTTTTTGTGTGCAATGATTTTATTCAGGAAGAGGAGTTTTGGGCTTTTTTAAAAAAAATCAATTTAGCCATTATTGAATTTCCCCCCAGATACTAAATACAGAAGAACTCGCAAAGCAAGTCTATAAATTAAATTAGCCACACAATTTATAGATTGTTGGACTGCTCCATGGAAAAGCAAAAGCAAAGTGGGGGAGAGAAGCTGTTTTCCAGTTGTTTTGTAAATGGTGGCTGTCATACCCTCCATCTGCCTAATTTGGCAGGGGCAGTCCTGATTAATATTCTCCTATCCCAGTTTTGCAGCTGCTTTTAATATGTCCCAGTTTCTCTTTCCTCCTCATTTCGCTTAAACTGCTTTCAAAGGGCAATTAACTCAACCAGTGAAGAGAGGACAGAATCTTGTCCTTTCCAGTAGGCTCAGGCAAAAGGAAACTGCTATATTCTATCCTAGGTTGTGTATTCTTCTTTATTAATAATTTTGCCATCTTGACTACACTCTGATGTAGCCTGGCTACATATATCCTGATTTGGAGAGTATGGAGTATTTGGTTGACAGGGTGAGAACTGCCAAAAAGTGTCTATGTTATGGGATGGCATAAAATGGGGCATGTGCTGGGGACCAAATTTTGCCCCCATGCCCTTTCTGTCAGGCGTCTGGGAGGTGTCTCAGCCAGTTAGGAAATGGTGTGTTTTGTTTTGTTTTGACTGAAAAATAGCATTTTTGCGAGGTTTAGCACTTTGGAGGTTGATGGAGTAGTAGGAACACTTGGGGGGGGGGTCCTTAACACTACTCCTGTGGTCAGCACCTATTCCTGATTGCTAGATGGTGGTTTTTGTTTTTTCATTCATAGTGGAGTGTGACAAAATGTTGACAACTTGCTTTTACATTAAAAGACAAAACAGATTATCACCTTTTTTGACTTGCATCTCTGGAAACCATAACATAATTTCACATTTGTGTGTGGTGTTTCACTCATATGGAGTTAGCTGTGCAGCAGACACAATTATATTTGGCTTGATCTGAATGAAAGTTATGGTTTCCTCTGGTTGGAAGTGATAATTATGTTTTCCTTAAAGAGAGGTGACAGGTAAATCGCTTTCTTTAATTCAGAAAGAAAAGTTTCATTTTATTTTAAAATCTACTTGAGTTTTTCCTTTGGTCATAGATTTTTTACTCTGGGAAGAATATTCAGCTTTCTTTTCTTTAATGAGAATCAAGAAACCAATTAAGGCATATTTATTCTGTTGTGCTGCAACCACTTATGCCCACTTAAGTTTTATTGATTATAGTGGAATATAAATGCATGGAACTGGTCAGAGGACTGCAGTCATAAGCATTAGTTTTTGTTTAGATTTTTTTTTAATGCTAGGGGTTGCCAGCTGGTTGATTGCAAACCACAAAGACTGGTATTTTTTTCCTCTTCCCAGCAGAACATCAATTCCAACAGTGTATTGGTAAATTTCTCCTGTGAAACCCTTACAAGTGGATGAAAACCCACCATAAAACACAGGCCCATGAAAGAAACCCTCTGCAGCATCACTTGGCAGTGAGCTCCATTTCACTTAGTAGGGCTTACTTCTGACAGCATTGTCCTGTAGAACACCCTTAGCAAAGGGCATTCTGTTCTCTGCAAGGGCATTCTTTTGCTTTCCTAAGAAATGCAACCAGTCTTGCTAGGACATGGAGCCATTTAAAGGGGGAGCGTGAAGTTGCAACTCTATCAAAGAAAAGGAAGTGTCCTGCCTCTGCTTATTTAACACTTACACATTCTCTAACTTTCTTGGTGCTGAGCTCTCATGTGCCATAGGAAAAAACTGAAAACCTCAATATCACCTTATATTGGCGGTATCCTGATCGGCACAAAGCGCCAGCCTGTATACATGCTAGGGTTGCCTTGGGGCGTCCTTTCCAGATGCCCTGCAACCCGAGTACATGGCCACAGTGTTGTAATGGCGGTGCCTTTCTACATGGGCACCGCCATTACGACTTCGCAGATGCACCGCAGCCAAACAACGTGGCATGGATGTGACGTCCTGGCGCCACTGCAGGGCGCTTGTGGTGCCCTTTCAGTGGCACCAGAAGGAGCTCCTTTTCGGAGCTCCTTCAGCCATGCATATCGCTGGCGTGGCCTTTAAACAGCTGTGCCAGTGATACAGAGAGAAAGGGGCCAAGTGGCCCCTTTCTCCCTTTCCCCACTGCTGTCGGGGTGTCCTTGGGGCATGAAGCCCCAAGGACACCCCTTTCCAGGCCGTGGGTAAGCAGCTTTTTGCCGCTTCCCCGAGGCCAAGAAAAGTGGCGGATCAGGGCCTCTTGGGCTGCTGCTGTGGCAGCTGAGGCCCCGATCCGTCGGGGAAAGGGGTGGGTGCAGGCCGCCCCAAAGGGGCGGTCTGTATCCCGCCATTCCTGCCAGAACAAGGAAAGTCTGTCAGCTAGTCTGATGTGCTGGCAACTGCCGTTGCTGCTCCTACTCTTCAAAAACTAATATTTGTTACTCCTCCTCCTACTACTACTACTGCTACTACTATTGATAATAATAATAATGGGGGATGGATGCTGTGTTTTCTTCTTCCACTTTAGCATTGCCTAGCACTAATTCAGGAACTCTGGTCTCTCTTGCCAGTAATATTTACTTAATGCTATGAAATCCTTTTTTCTTAGCTTATGAATGCAAGTGACATTATATTTCTCCCTGGTTGTTGGTAAGTCTATAAAAAGGGAATCTTGACATGTTCTTTGTTTGCTTTTGCAGGTGAGCCTTCTAGGTGGTCTTCATCACACTGTGATTGCTGCTGCAAAAATGGCAAAGGAGACAAAGAAGGCGAAAGTGGCACATCCTGCAATGAACTCTCCACCTCAAGCTGTGACAGCCAATCAGAAGCCAGCTCCCCTCAAGAGACTGTCATCTGTGGTCCAGTCACCCGCCAGTCCAATATACAGACTCTGGACCGACCAATCAAGAAGGGCCCAGTGCAGCTACTTCAGCAGTCCGAAATTCGGAGGAAAAGTGACCTGCTCCGAACTCTCACTTCTGGCTCTAGGGAATCCAACTCTAGTAAAAAAAAATCAGTGAAAGAGAAGCTTTCAATTGAGGAAGAGTTAGAAAAATGCATCCAGGATTTCCTCAAAATTAAAATCCCAGACAGGTTTCCAGAAAGGAAACATCCTTGGCAATCTGAACTATTGCGGAAGTATCATCTATAGGAATGGCATCAGGGCAAGGAAAATCACCTTTATTACAATTTATGAAATGAGTGTCTACATGATAAAAGGAATAAAATAATGATGATAATAATTTGTTAGGTCATGAAAAATAATCCATCGCTAGAGTACTGCCTAATTTGCCTGATTCACTGAAACATTTTGAGTCACACTATATACAATATATCACTCTATGTATGAATATATATATTTTTATCTTCTTAAAATAGGAGGATTAACAGTGCATCTATTTGTTAATCTCCAAACATAGCTTGCAGTGCCACAAGCACATGAAAATGAACCCCTGGAAGACATGTGCAATATGATTGTGGCAGTTCTAAAGTGGAGGAAATTTGTCCTGTGATCTGGCAGAGCTTGTGGTGGGTGGTGATTTTCTAAGCTGCATGCCTTCTTGAGTTCTCCTTTAACATCATTCCTTTGAGAGAGGTCCAGAATGGGCAAGTACCCATAATTTCGAAAGAAAAATTAACAATATGATGTCAGTTTACACCAGGAAAGAGTGTATATAATACATTTCCATAACACACACATTCCCCTCCTTTGAACTGTGTCTTCCCTCAAATGAAATTACCATGAATCATTGGGTGATCTATGAACCCCTGTAGAATTATGTACAGCTTATGCATTCATCCCATTCTTTTTCTAGTCTTGATTTCTGGCGAGGTGAGGGAGGAAATCATAGTTGGCTCTGTTTACACCCCACAGATGTTGATGGGCCACAGACTGCACTCAGTTTAGCAGAGAACATCTGAAAATTCAATGATTGCAATCCAGAAGGCTGTGTGCACAAAATAATACCTTTTTTGTATTCACATCCAAATTACAGTTGGCCAACCATCTCTTTTACCTTTGGGGAGTTTAAAAAGAAGATCTAAAGATTCAGTAAAGGGAGCTGTGGAAATAAATACTTTAGAGTTTTAGTATTTTTCGCAGTGCACATATATTCGGAATTGTTGCCAGGTAGCCAACTTCTTGTTTAACTGGTCTTGCTGCTGTGTCCACTTGGTATGTACACAGAAATTAATTACAGGTATATTTTCTTTGGGCTAAATCCAGTGTTTGTCCCATGTAGAATAGACTCCTTAACCTCAGTGGATTCTCTGTAAGTGGATTTAAATCGGCAGTATTCATTCCAGTGAGTCCTCTCTAATTAGGACTTAAATTGGATTTAGCCTTTTATCTCCATACTGTAAAAGATTTATCATTGAAATGTTTGCATATCAGGTGAAGGGATGAGGTAGGGTCAATTTAAAAAGAAAATGGCAGCCCTTACTGAATCCAAGAGAAAAATGTTTACTATTGCCTTTTTTTCTAGTGGATATTGGTCAAAAGAAGTTGAGATCAGTTCTAGCTATGTGCAAAAATCACCCTTTTATTATTATTTTTTGTTATCTCTGTATCATTTAGGCTACTTTGTCTTCTTTGCCAACTTCCTCACACTGCACAAAGCTTTCAGATTTCCCAAGGGGTTTATCACACGGGAGGAATTTCTCTTAATTTCGAATGAAAAGAAAGTGGGACCAGAACGCATTCACGTGAATTCGCTAGTTCAGCGAATTTACGTTAATTCGAATTGTGTTCAAACTGACTTCCCATTGCTCAAAAATAGCTTGCCATTGGCCAGAATTGCATGTGATCACATCTCACGCAATAATGTGAAACCCCATGATTGTGTTCGGACTGACTTCCCATTGCCTGAAATTGTGTGTGGTAGTCTGTCACGCAATAACGTGAAGCCCCATGATTGCATTTGGATTGCCATTGGATTATACTTCCAATTTCCTTTGTCTAATAATGTCCCAAGTGTCCAGGAAAGAAAGGATGAAAATGTGGGTGAAGGGGGTAAAAAGGGAGATGTAAATGGCTCCCACTTCCTGGCTTCTAAAGCAAGGGCCCTGGTGGGTCAAGCAGCTAAGTTGTTGATTTATATGAACTTTCCAGGCATTGCTGCCAAGATGTCTTTGAACCAAACAAATGGAGGAGAGAGCGAGCAGGCTCCCATCCCCTTTCCACACAGACACAATTAGAAGAAATTATAGGGCTAACAAGATGCATTTTGCACTCCAGCTTGCAGGAAATTGATTGTTCAAGTGACAGGCAGCATGCCACTCTGGCTGCATGCATTTGAAAATGAAATTAAAAATTGAAAAGCATCCAGATGCACTCAGCTAATGGAGACAGCATTCTTAGCACACTAGAAACTCCCTTTAAGGAGAAGAGCTTTACTTCCTGGCAATGTCTCTACTCTGGGCTTTGTGATGAATGAAAGGTTCTAAAGATATATACACCATGATATTTCAGGTCTCACTTGGGTTTCTTCCCCTTGAGAAAATGATTCAAAGCACAAACATTTGACATTCCTCTAAGCAACTTCCACAATAACATTACCATTATACAATCTATTTCATATTGTCACATGGCCATACACAGTTATGTGTTTGAGTCCTCACCTTATGTGGAAGTCTCCAGCTTGATGCTGGGTTTGATCTAGATGTAGTTAATTCTAAGCCATTTGAGGCGGGTTATAGACCGCCGCTTTGAGGCGGTCTCCTGCCAGTGCCATTTGCTCCATGAGGGAGCCACAGCAGCCACACCGCGCGGCTCCTGCACGGAGCAAAAAAGAAGCTCCATTTTGGAGCTTCTTCTTGCGGCGCCTCTATGACGTCGCGAGGCGCCTGGGGCGGACTCGCGACATCATAGATGCTGCACGACGTCCGGACGCACAGCGTCCAATACGTAAAGATGGCGGCGCCCGTATGAACAGGGCGCTGCCATCTTGTACGTATTCTATACGTACTAGGGTTAGGGGGGTGCGGAAGCACCGCCCCTTCCTAACCCTAGTACGTATAGAATACGTACTAAATGGCGGCGTGTAACCCGCCACAGTCTCTTGTACTTACATTAGTCTTGACTAACTTAAGCTCCATCGATCTCAGTATATCTGATCAAAGTATGCCTGTATTAGTCAAGTTGTGACTACAATATTGTAGATTGGGATCCAACTTATTATTTATCATTTCTAATTTTATATATTACC